>NC_047125.1:3812365-3893930 GCF_902500255.1 Thalassophryne amazonica
GCAGTTTGAGTTCTGTGACAAAGTGTTCAAATGTTTCACTGCTCCCTTGTGTCTTCTCATGGAACTTGTAACTGGCGAAGATTGGATTTGCTTTTGCCATGAAGTACGCTGAAAAGCGATCATAACAGGTTTTCAATTTTTTGAATCTTCATCTGTAACAGTCCAAGTGTTACAAATATCTCTTCCTTTGTACCGATCCATAAAAGTAGGAAACTGCATTTCTCTGCTTCTGTTTTCCCCTGTAGCGGTCCACTAAACATGAGTTCAGCATGCTGTTTGAATTTCCGCCATGCGTCGGGTAAATTACTGGAATCAAAGTCCATTCCTGGGGGAGGAACGCCAAAAAAACTCCATTTCTTCTTTCTTTCTTTCTTCTTTTTTTTTTTTTTTTTTTTTTTGAACGGGTCCGTTTGGTACTCACTCTGACACCATGTTGTGTCCCCTCTAGTTTCCACAATAATCCATGGACACGTGTTCTTTTGGGGGCCGTACACGCAGATAGCTTTATTTTCCTCTTACATCCACCATGCCGTCATGCTCATGGACTCCGATAGGTATACATGACCTGCCACCTACTGGGCGGCGCTATTATAGCAATTCCGGCCTTTCAAAATAAAAGTAGACGTCCATCTAACGTGGATATTACAGAGACCAAAAACATTCCAAATGATCTTTTTATTTCAAATCAAATCAATTTTATTTATATAGCGCCAAATCACAACAACAGTTGCCCCAAGGCGCTTTATATTGTAAGGCAAGGCCATACAATAATTACGGAAAAACCCCAACGGTCAAAACGACCCCCTGTGAGCAAGCACTTGGCGACAGTGGGAAGGAAAAACTCCCTTTTAACAGGAAGAAACCTCCAGCAGAACCAGGCTCAGGGAGGGGCAGTCTTCTGCTGAGACTGGTTGGGGCTGAGGGAGAGAACCAGGAAAAAGACATGCTGTGGAGGGGAGCAGAGATCAATCATTAATGATTAAATGCAGAGTGGTGCATACAGAGCAAAAAGAGAAAGAAACACTCAGTGCATCATGGAACCCCCCCAGCAGTCTAAGTCTATAGCAGCATAACTAAGGGATGGTTCTGGGTCACCTGATCCAGCCTTAACTATAAGCTTTAGCAAAAAGGAAAGTTTTAAGCCTAATCTTAAAAGTAGAGAGGGTGTCTGTCTCCCTGATTCGAATTGGGAGCTGGTTCCACAGGAGAGGAGCCTGAAAGCTGAAGGCTCTGCCTCCCATTCTACTCTTAAAAACTCTAGGAACTACAAGTAAGCCTGCAGTCTGAGAGCGAAGCGCTCTATTGGGGTGATATGGTACTAAGAGGTCCCTAAGATAAGATGGGACCTGATTATTCAAAACCTTATAAGTAAGAAGAAGAATTTTAAATTCTATTCTAGAATTAACAGGAAGCCAATGAAGAGAGGCCAATATGGGTGAGATATGCTCTCTCCTTCTAGTCCCTGTTAGTACTCTAGCTGCAGCATTTTGAATTAACTGAAGGCTTTTCAGGGAACTTTTAGGACAACCTGATAATAATGAATTACAATAGTCCAGCCTAGAGGAAATAAATGCATGAATTAGTTTTTCAGCGTCACTCTGAGACAAGACCTTTCTAATTTTAGAGATATTGCGCAAATGCAAAAAAAGCAGTCCTACATATTTGCTTAATATGCGCATTGAAGGACATATCCTGATCAAAAATGACTCCAAGATTTCTCACAGTATTACTAGAGGTCAGGGTAATGCCATCCAGAGTAAGGATCTGGTTAGACACCATGTTTCTAAGATTTGTGGGGCCAAGTACAATAACTTCAGTTTTATTTGAAGTAAAAATATTCACAATACAGTGATCAGTGTTGTTGTGTCGTACATATTTATATGTATACAGTTACCATTTACATGAACTAAGATCTTATTGTTTTCTTTATAATTTGGACTTGTTTAATTGGTATTCCAGTGCAAACTATATATATAGTTATTTACATTAATTGTTAAGGTCCTACTGTCTTATTTACAAGTTGTACATGTTCATTCAAGCCCCCCTATTTTGTCACGTGATAGTTTCACAAAGTCCACAATGGAAATAATCGTTTATTGTTTATTGTTATCCGTATATCATTGATATATTCACCTCTGTGTGTTTATATTGATTTTACAAAATAAACTCAGTCAGTCAATCAATCAGTCCACAAACACACTGAAAGCAACACATTACTTGTGCTGCAACAGTGAAAAGCATGTCCACGTTTTCAGTTTGACAATTCTCAGGAATATTTATCGAGATTATAGAAATACAGTGTTCTACGGGTCACCGTTTAACTCCGCGCGCGCACCATGATCGGTGAAGTTACAGCATTTAATCAGCGCAGCTGCAGAACCACTTCCTGAACTTGTCAAAATAAAAGCTCTGTAGTTTCATACACGGTGCAGTCTTATACTATGTTTCAGTTTTGTTTCCGTTTGATCATACCAACGGTGGCTTACAGCTAGCACAATGATGGACATAAACAAAAGCCAATGACAATGGGAGAAGCACACAGGTGGCCAATCAGATTACAGGAAGAGCAGGCGGGCCGCTCCCGCCCCTGTGAATGGACTGACTCCTCTGTTCCTGGACTTTTCTCCGCTCTTCTATTGAATATAAGGTTGGAATCGTTTCTTTTATCTTAATTAATTGTGCATTACTTTTGTTAGTCTTTAAATGCAACAGCTACGGACTTTAGCTCATTAATTTGCTGCTGTGTGAGTCCTAGCAGTGGTTAGCTTCTCGTTAGCACTTAGCTTGTGCTAGCTGTCGCTCCTCGCTTGTTCTTTTCTTGGTGCTCAACACTTTAAAATAACTTGTGTGATGTTGTCAGACAGGATGGCCCTTTGAGAGAGCCGTATCCGTAAGGTAGAGCAGCTTCTGAGTCAGTGGAGTTTAGATATCACGGACACTCCAGACCAGCTTAGTGTCTGGTCGGCTAGCGGGCCTGTTAGCATTAGTTTAGCTCCGCCGCCTAAAGACGAAGCTTTCAGCCCTGAGCTTCGTCCTCCGAGGCCGCGGGGAACTTCTGTCCCGATCTCCAGGCCAGAACGCCGTGCGATAGTGAGAGGGGATTCCATTTGAGTTCTATAATAATGTAAAAACAAGAACACACTAAAATACAGGGTAACACACATAAAGTGACAAATGCACTTGTAGGGATGGGTGTTGGGTATCGATATCATTATCAATTCCGCTTATCGATCCGATTCCTTATCGATACCTCCTGTGGATTTTCTGTGTATTAAAAGTAGGCTTTCCAGGTTTTCTATGTCAACAACATTTTATTGAGTCTTAAAATAAATAAATATGAAATTGGTCACTCGATCCTTGATCTCTGGACATACGAGGTCTATTAGAAAAGTATCCGACCTTATTATTTTTTTCAAAAACCATATGGATTTGAATCACGTGTGATTACATCAGACATGCTTGAACCCTCGTGGGCATGCGAGAGTTTTTCACGCCTGTCGGTTACGTCATTCGCCTGTGGGCAGTCTTTGAGTGAGGAGTCGTCCACCCGCTCGTCGATTTTTTTCATTGTTTAGGAATGGCTCAGAGACTGTTGCTTTGTTTGATAAAAAATTTTTCAAAACTGTAAGGCACAACTGAGTGGACACCATTCAATAAATTCAGCTGGTTTTCGGTAAAAATTTTAACGGCTGATGAGAGATTTTGGTCTGGTAGTGTCGCTTTAAGGACGTCCACGGCGCCTGACGGCGATCTGCGCTTCGAGGCGGCAGCGTCTCGCCGTTTCAAGTTGAAAACTTCCACATTTCAGGCTCTGTTGACGCAGTAAGTCGTCAGAGAACAGAGAACTTTCAGAAGAAGTCGGCATGAGGAGTTTATTCGGACATTCCATTGTTAACGGTCATTTTGTAATGAAAGAACGTGCGGGCAGAGTCGCATGTCGGGCTGGACCCGACCGCGGGGGGTCGCGGCAGGAAAAACACCTCCGTTGGAAATCTTAACGGGCAAGTTGGAACATGCCCAAGCTGTTAAACAATTTCTCAGTTACTCACTTGTTGAAAGCCATTAAAAGCCGCCTGAATTCTACAAATGGTTTTCAACACGGAGGTGTTTTTCCTGTCGCGGCGCACACAGATTTGCCGAGTCGTCACGGAAACGACTCGGCGAATTTGCGCGTACGTCTTTCATCAAAAAAATGTCCTTAAACAGTGGAATGTCCGCATAAATTCCTCATGCCGGCCTCTTCTGAATCTTCTCTGTTCTCTCACGATGTCCTGGGTGAATTAAGCCTTAAATTAGGATGTTTTCAGCTCGAAACAGGCCGACGACAGCGCCTGGAAGCGCTGCAGGACGTCCCGCTCCGTGGGAAGTCCTTACACCGACAGAAACACCCCATAATCTCTCATCAGCCGTTAAACTTTCACAGAAAACCAGCTTAATTTCTCGAATAGTGTCCACTCGGATATTCCTCACAGGTCCAGAAAAACATTTGATAAAGCAACGCGCGCCGTCTCGAGCAGCGTGTGAAACAAAGGAATTCAGCCGAGAGGGCGGGACCACATCTCACTCAAGGCCTGCCCACAGGGAAATGACGTCACCGACACGCGTGAAAAAACTCATGCATGCGCACGAGGGTTCAAGCATGATTGGTGTAATCGCATGTCATTCAAATCCATATAGTTAAAAAAAAAAATAAAAGGGTCGGTTTATTATCTAAGAGACCTCGTAAATAGAAATAAACAAAACAGACAGACATTTTTGGCATGAAAGTCTCTCCAGACATCTGAGCTGAGCTCAGCTGGCTGCTGGAGTCTTCAGGTCTGCAGCCATACAGTCTTTGGCTGCTGCACGTCAGAGCAGGACATCTCATTTTGGGAGGAAAAAAAAAACATTTTGATCGATTGCAGTTTGTTTGTATTACAGTGTTTGGAAAGAGGTGTCATTTGATTTAAATGCTGCGCTGCGCGGAGCAATGGAACAAATGACGATTCTCGTTTCTTTCTCGCAACAGGACTCCCAGTTAGTCACTTTAATCCGCACAAAAGTGACTTACGATTCACATATTTTAATGGCTTTGAGAGGGGTTAAGTGCGGAGTTGCCACTTCTGAAGCGGAGTGAAGCAAAGTTCCAACGAAGCAGTGGATTGGAGCATTGCTTCATTGGTTCAATGTTCAAAGTAAAGCCGCGCTGCTGAAAAGGTTGATTACAGACTCGCTGCAGGGTCTGTAATCAATGTAGAGAAATGATAATTTTCCCGACAAACACCTTCAGAAACAAAGGCCGCTCTGAAGGACAAATAAGGGAATCTTTAAAGAAAAAGGCTAATGATGTCAGCGGATCCAATCATTTCTTAACGATACCCAAAAAGAACCGGTTCTCGATACCCAACCCTATGCAGTTGTTTCCATTGTAGCCCAACAGATTCCCCCATTTTGGATTTGGCGCAGTGCACGCTGGGATTGCTTGGGGACATCCTGCATTGTCTGCCTGTTCAAACATTTTGTAGAAGTTATTTTCAGGTGTGATCTGGTAATTAAGTGATAAAACCCTGCTGAATCTAATCATCATACTCATTTGTCATGCCAGTGTGTGTCTGAGCCTGAGAGGATAATGAGTGGGGCTGATTATTATTATTATTATTATTATTAATTGATGCAGTGAGTCCAAAATGTATTCATCAACCTCTGTCAAAGCCATTTAAAGATGTCGATCGTAACTCACCTGTCTGCTTATTAAAGACCAGGACCCATGTCTGCCATTTCACAGTGAGCAGTTATTAGTTCCTCAACGTGCAGTTTTCCGTGGGGCAGCGCATGACCCTCTGGCGTGACTGGACCATTAATATCTCCCAGTTCGTGAAAGCTACGTTAAGTGAAGCTATGTTAAAATGTATGTAAATGTGTGTGTGTCTGTGTGTGTGTATATATATTAGGGGTGGGAGGAGAAAATTGATTCACATAAGTATTGCTTTCTTTTTGTTTTGTTTTTTTTTTGTTTTTACAACAAAAAGATTGATTTCTTTTTTTTTTTTTGAATGCTTCATTTTTGAATACGTTTATCAGCCAGGTTGGAAACTGAGGACGATTCTCTTTTTTTTTTTTTTTTTCTTTTTTTTTTTTTTCCTAGCAACAAGACAAGAGTCCCAGTTAGTGACTTTAATCTGCACAAAAGTGACTCACGACTGACATTTTTAAATGGCTTTAGAGGGGTTAAGAAGTGGACTTGCCGCTTCTGAAAAGCTGCGAAGCAATGAACCAACAAAGCAGCGGGTTGGATCACTGTTTTGTTGTTTCAAGATTCAAAGCGGAGCCGTTGCAGAAGTGTTTTATTACAGACTCGCTGCAGGGTGTGTAATCAACGTAAAGAAATGGTTATTTTCCCGATAAAACACCCTAAAAAACAACGGCCGCTCTGAAGGACCAATAAGGGACTCGTTAAGCAAAAAGGCTGGGGGATCGAATAAGTTTTTCTAGTTTTGTTTCTTTGGCTGACTATTCTTCTGCAGCATCAAATGTGGCCACCAGGTGGCAACCTACAGCCAAAATGGCTTGCCACACTGCACTCAAACTTACAGAGGCCCCTTTTACCCTGTTATGGGAGCAAATTCTGCAAGTTTCATGAAAATCGGGGGGAGTTGCCAATTTACCATATATGGCCTCTTTGTGAAGTGGTCCAACAAAAACGGTGCAAAAAGGGTCAATACCAAAACCAGCCACAAAACTCTCTTTACAACTGAAACTAGAGATGCTAAATGAAAATATTAGCCATATTTCATCACTTTTGACAGGGCTTATGGAAAAAATCACTGTGCAAAAAAAAAAAAGGTAATTTTGCATTTTGGCAGCAAAAAGCGCGCCCTATACTTGTGCGCCCAAAGTCGGCCACCAAAATTTTAATCGAAGTCAAAGTAAGAGGTCCTAATCTATCATCACATGCATAAAAGACTTTGGGTAACGAAGGGCGCAGGCCACACCGCCACTGTGAAAATGTGCACAATTACAAAAAATAGTAATTTGCAGCGCCACCTGTGGGCTGCGCCCTGAGTCAGCTACCGAAATCTTCATGTTTTTCGAGAGTCCATACCTGATGGATTAAGACAAATGAAAATCAATTTGGCTCACTCAGGGCACACGGAAATATGAGCATTCGAAAAGCTAACTTTTGTGATTTTGTCATTTTGGCTCATTTTCACCCCAAATTTCCAGGACCCCCTGAAAAAGTGAACCTTATCAACGATTAAATAAAGATGTGATTTTTGTTCATTTCTAACATATAGCTACCCATTTAAAAAAAACAAATTAGGACAAATCTGAAGGGGTCATGAATCACCACCTGCCTGACAGGCTCTTACTTTTTTCAGTGTCAAGCACTGGACGCAGAAAATACACAGTTTTTAACCAAGTCTATGCAACACTCCGCTACTGTATTTAAATCTACACAAGACTGCGCAACTGTACACCAAGCCTCCACAAGTCTACACACCAAGGCCAAAAATCCTTTTATCAGTACATTCCTGGATTGATACATTTTATTCATCCCGCTGGACTTTGCTGGCAGTGAAGCTTCAAAATTACAGAAGAAGAGGCGAGCCAAGCTTCCACATTCAGAGGACATGTCCATTGCTCATGGACAGATTTCAGTTATGCTGACCTTAAGGCAATGTTACATAAACTCCATCCTGATGAAGGCACTGCGCTGCGGTGGTTTGAATCATATTTGTCTAATAGATTACAATTTGTTCATGTAAATGGGGAATCTTCTTCACAGACTAAAGTTAATTATGGAGTTCCACAAGGTTCTGTGCTAGGACCAATTTTATTCACTTTATACATGCTTCCCTTAGGCAGTATTATTAGACGGTATTGCTTAAATTTTCATTGTTACGCAGATGATACCCAGCTTTATCTATCCATGAAGCCAGAGGACACACACCAATTAGCTAAACTGCAGGATTGTCTTACAGACATAAAGACATGGATGACCTCTATAGCCTTCCTGCTTTTAAACTCAGATAAAACTGAAGTTATGTACTTGGCCCACAAATCTTAGAAACATGGTGTCTAACCAGATCCTTACTGTGGATGGCATTACCCTGACCTCTAGTAATACTGTGAGAAATCTTGGAGTCATTTTTGATCAGGATATCAATCAATCAATCAACTTTTTTCTTGTATAGCGCCAAATCACAACAAACAGTTGCCCCAAGGCGCTCCACATTGCAAGGCAAGGGCCATACAATAATTATGAAACACAGTCTACGTCTAAAGCAACATAACCAAGGGATGGTCCAGGGTCACCCGATCCAGCCCTAACTATAAGCCTTAGCGAAAAGGAAAGTTTTAAGTCTAATCTTAAAAGTAGAGAGGGTATCTGTCTCCCTGATCTGAATTGGGAGCTGTTTCCAAGGGGGGGGGGGGGGCCTGAAAGCTGAAGGCTCTGCCTCCCATTCTACTCTTACAAACCCTAGGAACTACAAGTAAGCCCGCAGTCTGAGAGCGAAGCGCTCTAATGGGGTAATATGGTACTATGAGGTCCCTAAGATAAGATGGGACCTGATTATTCAAACCTTATAAGTAAGAAGAAGAATTTTAAATTCTATTCTAGCATTAACCGGACGCAATGAAGGGAGGCCAACACGGGTGAGATATGCTCTCTCCTGCATAGTCCCCGTCAGTACTCTAGCTGCAGCATTCTGAACCAACTGAAGGCTTTTTAGGGAACTTTTAGGGACAACCTGATAATAATGAATTACAATAGTCCAAGCCTAGAGGAAACAAATGCATGAATTAGTTTTTCCAGCATCACTCGGAGACAAGACCTTTCTGAAAAGGATATGTCATTCAAAGCGCATATTAAACAAATATGTAGGACTGTCTTTTTGCATTTACGCAATATCTCTAAAATCAGAAAGGTCTTGTCTCAGAGTGATGCTGAAAAACTAATTCATGCATTTATTTCCTCTAGGCTGGGACTATTGTAATTCATTATTATCAGGTTGTCCTAAAAGTTCCCTAAAAAGCCTTCAGTTAATTCAAAATCCTGCAGCTAGAGTACTGACGGGGACTAGAAGGAGAGAGCATATCTCACCCATATTGGCCTCTCTTCATTGGTTTCTGTTAATTCTAGAATAGAATTTAAAATTCTTCTTCTTACTTATAAGGTTTTGAATAATCAGGTCCATCTTATCTTAGGGACCTCGTAGTACCATATCACCTCAATAGAGCGCTTCGCTCTCAGATGCAGGCTTACTTGTAGTTCCTAGAGTTTGTAAGAGTAGAATGGGAGGCAGAGCCTTCAGCTTTCAGGCTCCTCTCCTGTGGAACCAGCTCCCAATTCAGATCAGGGAGACAGACACCCTCTCTACTTTAAGATTAGGCTTAAAACTTCCTTTTGCTAAAGCTTATAGG
Organism: Thalassophryne amazonica; assembly: GCF_902500255.1. Lineage (NCBI taxonomy): Eukaryota > Metazoa > Chordata > Actinopteri > Batrachoidiformes > Batrachoididae > Thalassophryne > Thalassophryne amazonica. The sequence continues at coordinate 3,821,771 of NC_047125.1, forward strand.
TAGGGCTGGATCAGGTGACCCTGAACCATCCCTTAGTTATGATGCTATAGACGTAGACTGCTGGGGGGTTCCCATGATGCGCTGTTTCTTCTCTTTTTGCTCTGTATGCACCACTCTGCATTTAATCATTAGTGACGATCTCTGCTCCCCTCCACAGCATGTCTTTTTCCTGGTTCTCTCCTCCCTCAGCCCCAACCAGTCCCAGCAGAAGACTGCCCCTCCCTGAGCCTGGTTCTGCTGGAGGTTCTTCCTGTTAAAAGGGAGTTTTTCCTTCCCACTGTCGCCAAGTGCTTGCTCACAGGGGGTTGTTTTGACCGTTGGGGTTTTACATAATTATTGTATGGCCTTGCCTTGCAGTGTGGAGCGCCTTGGGGCAGCTGTTTGTTGTGATTTGGCGCTGTATAAAAAAATTGATTGATTGATTGATGTAAAATGTGCAACCAGAGGAGATAAAACACAAGACCAGGTCTATACAAGCATTGCTAATGTCTATACAGCAAAGAACCTGTCCCACCTGCCATTTTAATTTTGGGCAATTTACTGAGCACCGCTCATAGAATTTCAGTTATTCTCGTCAAGAAACAGGTGGAATATGCCGGAAAGCTGTGCATGTTGGCAAAACCACAAACGGAGGAAGAAGAGAGACAATATTTCCTTCCATAAGTAAGTGGTTTTGGTTCTTCTTGTCACTTTGTCTGTGACATTTGGTTGATAACCAGGTGTATGTTTCCTGCCTGTGTCGTCTGTGGACACGAACCATTAACTCTTCACTTATGTCTAGTTGATATTTTCTCCTGCTCGACTGATGTCTAGTTAAAATACTTGTTAGTGATTAGACATTGAATAAACGGCCAAAAGCTCTTTGAACATGTGTATCAGATGGTAAAAAGTGCTGTAGAAATTCAGTCCATTAACGTTTTGTTTTTGCAAACGACATTACAAACTATGAATTAATTATTGGCTTATATATTTTTAATGAGTTGTAATGTCAACTACAGCGTGTTAATATCATATTTGATGATTTCTGACATCTTGTTCGAGTGCCATGTAAGTAATAATCATCCATCTTCTGTACCCGCTTACTCCAATTAAGGGTCACGAGGGGGTTCGGAGCGAGGGCTGAAATGATTACTGAATAACTCGAATAATTCGATTACAAAAAATGATCGAGGCAAATTCTGTGCCTCGAACCTCGTTTAAACAATGTATTACATATGCCAGGCCTGTGTGTGGCGCTGTAATGTCCCCAGAAAAAACAACAGAAGAACGACCGCATGCGCTCAGGCCATGTAAACAGCTAATAATTTAGCCCTTAAAGCTACAGCTTTCCAATGCGGTGCAGAGTAAAATAAAGCCTTTTAAGAGAAAGAGTCACACTGATCATCTGAAATAGACTTACTGCGCATTTAAAGTGAAGCAGTCTGTTTGTCATATTATAAAAATAACCGGTCTGCTCGACGTGGTGAGTACTATTGACCCGACAGCCGGGTACCCACAGTCGAAGACAGGCTGCTGTTCAGACTCGCACTAAGTGTTCTGCTTTTTCTGGGCAACGCAATGCTTCACAAACACGGTAACTTTAAAAAAAAAAAAGTACCTGCGAGGCTGCATGTTCAACCTCCTGCTGAAATGCATCTACTGAATCGCAGAGAAACACATTTTTGAGTGGAATTGCATACTTATTAAAAAAAAAACAATATAACCCCTAATTGTCTTGTTTAAACAAGAGCTTAAATCTGGACTGATTTGATTGTCAAATCAGAATCCAATTTATTGCCAAGTAAGTTCTCACATAAACGTAATTTGATCTGGTGTCATTGGTGCATAAACAACAATAATGCAGTTCAGAGCAGAATGTGACAGCGCTGTCATAACACTGTGGTGAGATGCAGTTGTTCCATTGTCTGGGGAGAACCCTGTGTTGTGTTTTCTGATTGTCCGCTACGTGGGAGAGTGGCGGAAAAACCAAAGACGCTTTCTCGCCAGGTGCGAGACAAGACGTGATGTAAACAAGAAAAAGGCAGCGGTCAGGTATTTGGTTCTGAGCGTTGAAATAAGAATTTGAAACATTTAAACAAACAAACACAAAAAAAGCCACTTGTCCGGTCGGACAAGAGTTTAGAGTTTTTGCTTGTCCGATCACATTTTACACTTGTCTCGGACAAGCGTTAATGACGATGGTAGAATGTCTAACAAAATCTTGAAATCTAGTCCTCGAGTCAGTGAAGGGAAGCCAGAATGTCTGAGATCAAAACTCCTGGTTTTCATAAAAAACCCGAGCAACAGTAATTCTGTACCATCTGTAGACATCCTACAGTATTTTATAGCAATCCAGAAAATAAAACACTGCAATAGTCAGTTGTGGAAAACAAGGACATGAATTACAATTTGTAAAATTTAAAACATGCTGACGTACATTTCCACTTATCAGTTCCATCAGTGCAATAATTTTACTGTCTCAGGTCAAACTCACCATTGATACTTTATTTTAGTGAGGGTTGTTCTAACATTTATTGTTAAATTAATTGTATTGTTTCTTTACAGACATGCAGCCGTTGTTGGTGATTAAAGAAGAAACTCTCCCTGAACAACCAGCAATGGAATCTGGAGTGTTGACCCAGGAGGACATTAAAGAAGAAGAGAAGCTGGGATAAGTCAGCAGGGAGAGCAGCTTCAGCAGCTGGAGGAGGCAGATCTCACCAAGTTTGGTTTCACTGCCGTCCCTGTGAAGAGTGAAAATGATGATGAAAAACCAGAGTCATCACAGCTTCATCAAAGCCAAAGTGATGAGAGCACAGAGGCTGAGCCTGTAGCCAGCATCTCATCTGTACACAGAACACTGACAGCAGAAGCTGATGGAGAGGACGATGGAGGACCACAACCAGCCAGCAACTCAGGTCCAAACAGTCATTTACAACCAGATACCAGTGGCAGGAGTTCAGACAGTTCTGGAACTGAGACTGATGACAGTGATGACTGGAAACAGACCAGAGAACTTCAGTCAAGTTTTAACTGTCCGAAAAAATACCAGTAGTGTTGTTCAGGCAACACTGATGAAAACCAATTTAAAGGCTCTCAATATGGAAAAGCATCTGGTCACATGACAACTCAGAGCAGCAAAAGGAGAGGCAAGCAAGAAGAAAACCATTTAGCTGTACTGATTGGAATAAAGGACAGAAACAGAAGAGCACTCTGAACAAGGACATTAGAATTCAGACAGGACAAAAAACATTTGACTGTTCCGAGTGTGGTCAAAGATTTGGACGAAAGGGCACCCTGAAAACACACATGATAATTCATACAGGACAAAAATATTCCACCACCACTGCCCAAGAAGAAAGACATTCACTTGTAAGACATCTCCACAACCCAAAAATCAAACTTTATCAACAAAAACATTTCTCAGATAATGAAAATAAAAACAATGCAGCAGGAGGTTGAGAAATGATAGAAGAAGGCATCGCCCTCTGACGCAACCCATTACACCACCAAAAATGATTGCCCTCAAAAAAAGTTTATCCCCGAAAAAACAAACCATCCACTGCCTCCCGAAAAACCGAACCATTTATTGCCTCCCGAAAAAATGAACAAGTCATTGCCCCCCAAAAAACGAGCAACTCACTACCCCCCGAAGAAACGACCATTCACCGCCTCCCGAAAAAACCAAACCATTTACTGCCTCCCAAAAACAACCGAACAACTCAATGCCTTCCCGAAAAAACCGACAACTCAATGCCTCCCGAAAAAGCCGAACAACTCAATGCCTCCCGAAAAACCGAACAAACTCAGTGCCTCCCGAAAAAACCGAACAACTCAGTGCCCTCCCGAAAAACGAACAACTCACTGCCTCCCGAAAAACCGAACACTCACTGCCTCCCGAAAAACCGAACAACTCACTGCCTCCCGAAAAACCGAACAACTCACTGCCTCCCGAAAAACCGAACAACTCACTGCCTCCCGAAAAACCGAACTACTCACTGCCTCCCGAAAAACCGAACTACTCACTGCCTCCCGAAAAACCGAACTACTCACTGCCTCCCGGAAAAATGAACAACTCACTGCCCCCTGAAAAAATGAGCAACTCACTGCCCCCTGAAAAAACGAACAACTCACCAGCTCATCTACAAAATAATTCACAGGTGCACACAGACCCAGAACAGCAGGAACTAGAAGAGGAATTGGCAAATAAGATTGAAGAAACAAGAAAAATGGACATGAAAGAGCGCCCAAAGCTGACTAAACTAAAAGAGAATAAAAAATTCAAAAAATATTCTTCAAAAGTTAACATAGGACTGACCAAACTGGTCCCAAAGGAGCCACATTGACAGAGTTAAACTCTGTAAATTATGGAGCGGCATGGTACATACAACGTAAATTAGCCCACAAGATTTGGAGAGAAACAGTACCACAAATAAGAAAAAGAATATCATGCCACGAGGAAAACGAAATTACAACAAAAAATCAGCTGCCTAAGAGGCACCCGAGATCTCCCAAATGGCCACATTTTTGGGAAACAAGAACCACAAAAAGAATCTTCTAAAAAAAAAATAAATCGCATTAAAAGAAAATACAATGTTGAAGACAAACTTCTAGGTGGAAGGCTGGCTGAACATCAAGCCTTAGTAAAAGCTTTCGCAGCACAAATTAGGAATAAAGACAAGAAAATACAAGCAAAACAGATAAACAAACTATTTGCAACAAACCCCAGACTAGTGTACAGAAAGCTGGCAAATGACACAATAGAAGTACAACAACCACCTGAGAGAAAGGAAATTGAAAAATTTTGGAGACCACTCTTTGAAGACCCAAAACAACACCAAGAGGCTGAGTGGATTGAAAAAATACAACAGAAAAACAAAGACAAACAACAAATGCCAGCAATTGTAATCAATGAAGAAGAGATCGGAAAGAAAATGAGTGAATACAGTAACTTCAAGGCACCTGGCATCGACAAAATTCCAAATTTTTGTCTGAAAAGACTGACAGCATTACACCAACATTATGCTGTGGCTTTCACAAAAATATTGAACGGAGAAGAGGACACACCAGACTGGCTAACGACAGGGAACACAAGCCTAATTCCAAAGACCAAGGAAACACAGCTTCCCAACAAGTACAGACCCATCTGCTGCCTAACAACAACATACAAATGGCTGACAGGAATCATAGCTGATGCCATTTATGAACATCTTGACAATGGTGGCTACCTGGAAAATGAACAGAAAGGATGTTCCAAAAGAAGATTAGGAGCTAAAGACCAGTTACTGACAGACAAAGCTATCCTGGAGGACTGCAAAACAAGGCAGAGGAACCTCAGCATGGCTTGGATTGATTACAAAAAGGCATTTGACAGTGTACCACACTCCTGGATCTTGAGGTGCTTAGAACTATACAACATCAATGAGAAAATAAGAACCTTCCTGAAAGCACAAATGAACAAGTGGAACACCACCATCACCCTCAATCACACAGAGGGACAAATAACAATCCCAGACGTACGAGTTCAGAGAGGGATACTTCAAGGAGACAGCCTTTCACCTCTGTTATTCTACTTAATCATGGACCCGCTCAGAAAGATCCTGAAGGAGCAAGACATTGGATATGACTTAAGTAAAGACAAAGGAAAGGAAAACCAAAAACTTGTGAACCATCTGTTGTTCATGGATGATTTGAAAATCTATGCCAACACAAAAAACGGACTCACTCAACTCGTGGAAACTGCCCATAAGTTCTCAAAAGACATTGGCATGGAATTTGGACTGGATAAATGCTCAAAATGCACAATGACAAAAGGAAAAAAGACAAAAACCGAAAACATACAATTGGATGAAGGGAGCTACATTGCAGACCTGGCTGCAGACTCCACATACAAATACTTGGGAATTGAACAAAGTAATTCAATTGAACACAAGAAAATGAGAACAAAACAACAAAAGAATACCTAAACCGCTTAAAAAAGATCTGCAAAACACAACTGACACCAAAAAATAAAATCACAGCCATAAACCAGTTTGCAATACCAGTGGTGACCTATGGATTTGGCATAGTGAACTGGCCACAATGCGAACTTAACAAATTGGACACAAAAACCAGAAAAATGCTCACCCTCCACAAAATCACATACAGAAATCAGTGCATGGACAGAATATACCTACCTCGCAGAGAAGGCGGTATGGGTCTTACTGAAATCAACCAGGCCTACAGAGCATCGATAATAAGTATTGGCCAGTACTTAAAGAGCTCTGAAGAAGAAATCATAAAACGGTCACACACACCACGAGGCCATAAGTGAACGGACCTCAATCACTAAACTGGCAAAAAACTTTGGCGGAGAACTTCTACAAGAGAGAAAAAGCAACAGTCTCACGCCTGCAACAAAACTTGCAAGACAGACCAGAGAACAATACTGCAAAAAAGAAGGAAAACATCGAGTGGAACTCGAAAAGGAATACATCGACAAAGTTGGATCAATGCAGTGGCTAAAAATGGAAACTTGGTTTGATGGAGAAAGAATTCTGATTGGAGCACAAGATCAGGGACTTCTAACTAATGGCTCAAAAAAATGGCAGGGATCTCACAAAATGATAAATGCCGATTCCTGTCATACAGCTGTTGAGAGTGTAAAACCATCTAACATCAGCATGCCAGATCCTCATGGCAGATGGGCATTATACATCCAGACATAACAAGATCTGTCAATATTCTCCACTGGAAGATCTGCAAGGAACTGGAGTTGGAAGTCAAAGAACATGTCTGGGAGCACGAGCCAACACCAGTCTCATCCAATGGAAAAAATAATGATCTTCTACGACCAAAGAGATCCCAGCAGGAAGACACATAGAAGGAGGTGCAATCAAACCTGATATTGTCATCTGGAACAAGCACGAGAAAACAGCCAAAATCATTGATGTGACCAGTCCCCAATGATTACGGCCTGAATCGAGCTGAAAGGGGAAAGACTCAAAATACCAAGACCTAAAAAATGACCTAAGAACACATGGTCATTGAAAGACATCGATATCATTCCAGTTGTGGTAGGAGCAACAGGCCTGATGAAGAAGAACCTGAAGAAATACCTTGAGGCAATCCCCGGTCACCCAAGTGCACATGAGGTGCAGTTGTCTGCGATTAAGGGAACGATCACCATCTTGAAGAGAGCCCTCGGATACAATGCCAGATCTGGTTAAGATAACTATTAGAACCTAGGATGCAACTTTAGACCCCCAGGTTGGGGCCCATTGCATTCTACTAAAAAGACATCAAAGATAATGAAAAACAAAAGACAAAAAGCATTTGTCTGTTCTGAGTGTGGTAAAAAATTTGGATGTAAGGGCACCCTGAAAACACACATGATAATTCATACAGGGCAAAAAGCATTTGTCTGTTCTGAGTGTGGTCAAAGGTTTGGACAAAAGGGCGACCTGAACAGACACATGATAATTCATACAAGGCAAAAAAAAAGGGCCACCTGAAAACACACATGATAATTCATACTTCTCCCAGTGCTGCGGGGAGACATCTCTTCTGTAACAGCGATCAGCTGGGTCATCCACCAGATCAGCGGTGTCAGCACCAGATAGTTCTGATCCTGGTCCCCAGCAACAACACCATCAAAGGGCTAAAAGAATCCAGTGAAACTGCATCATTGTAAATTGGTCCATTGGGGAGAAGAAAAAGATCTCTCACTGCTTCGCTTACTCAAACATAAGAAGTGGTGCAGGAGATCAAAGGCAATATTTGAGGAGAGGAAAGGTCACCATCTTGAAGTGAGCCCTCAGATACAAAGTCAGTCATGTTAAGGGTGCAGCTTTAGACCCCGTGTCTGGGACCCACTGCACTCTAGTAGAAGGAAATTCAAGGCAAAATGCATTTGTCTGTTCTGAGTGTGGTCAAAGATTTGGAGAAAAGGGCATCCTGAACAGACACATAATGATTCATACTAGACACACCAGTTAGCTGTTTTGATCAGAGTAAAAGACAGAAACAGAAGGGCACTCTGAACAAACACATGATAATTCATAGTCAGTTACTGCCCCCCCAAAAATGAGCCATTCACCAGCTCATCTACAAAACAATATACAGGTACACACAGACCCAGAACAGCAGGATCTAGAAGGAAAAATGGACATGAAAGAGCACCCAAAGCTGACTAAACTAAAGGAGAATACAAAATTCAAAAATATCCTGCAAAAAGGTAACATAGGACTGACCAAAACTGGTCCCAAAAGGAACCACATTGACAGAGTTAAACTCTGTACATTATGGAGCGGGCATGGTACATACAAAGTAAATTAGCCCCACAAGATTTGGAGAGAAAAGGAACCACAATTAAGAAAAAAGAATACCGTGCCACAATGGAAAAAGAAATTTACAACAAAAAATCAGCTGCTAAGAGTAGAGATCTCCCAAATGGCCACATTTTTGGGAAGCCAAAACCATAAAAGAAATCTCCTTAAAAAAGTAAATCGCATTAAAATAAAATAAAATGTTGAAGATAAACAGCTGGGTGGGAGGCTGAACATCAAGCCTTAGTGAAAGGTTTGCAGCACAGATTAGGAACAGAGACAAGAAAATACAAGCAAAACAGATAAACAAGCAATTTGCAAAAAAAAACCCAGACTTGTGTACATGAAGTTTGCAAATGACACAATAGAAGTACAACAGCCACCTGAGAGAGAGGAAATTGAAAAATTCTGGAGACCACTCTTTGAAGACCCAAAACAACATAAGGAGGCTGACTGGATTAAAAAAAAAAACAGAAAAACAAAGACAAACAGCAAATGCCAGCAATTGTAATCACTGAAGAGGAGATCAGAAAGAAAATGAGTGAATACAGTAACTTCAAGGCACCTGGCATCAACAAAATCCCAAATTATTGGCTGAAAAGACTGACAGCATTACACCACCATGATGCTGTGGCTTTCACAAAAATATTGAACAGAAGAGGAACACCCAGACTGGCTAACGACTGGGAACACAAGCCTACTACCAAAGACCAAGGAAACACAGCTTCCCACAAGTACAGACCCATCTGCTGCCAAACAACACGTACAAATGACTGACAGGAATCATAGCTGATTGCCATTTAGGAACATCTGGACACTGGTGGCTACCTGGAAAATGAACAGAAAGGTTTTTCCAGAAAAAGATTAGGAGCTAAAGACCAGTTACTGACAGACAAAGCTATCCTGGAGGACTGCAAAAAAAGGAGGAGGAACCTCAGCATGGCTTGGATTGATTGCAAAAAGGCATGACAGCGTGCCACACTCCTGGATCATGAGGTGCTTAGAACTCTGCATCAATGAGGAAATAAGATCTTTACTGAGAGCACAAATGAACAAGTGGAACACCACCATCACCCTCAATCACACAGAGGGACAAAGAGGGATATTTCAGGGAGACAGACTCTCACCACATATATTCTGTTTAATCATAGACCCGCTCAGCAAGATCCTGAAGGAGCATGACATCTGGTATGACTTAAGTAGAGACAGAGGGGAAAAAAAAAACAACTTGTGAACCATCTGCTGTTCATGGATGATTTGGAAAATCTGTGCCAACACAAAAAGGGACTCATTCAGCTCATAGAAACTGTCCATAAGTTCTTCAAAGACGTTGGTATGGAATTTGGACTGGATAAATGCTCAAAATGCATAATCAAAAAAGTAAAAAGACAAAAACAGAAAACATAGTTGGATGAAGTGAGCTACATTTAAGATACATTGGGATAGTTTCTGTTTTTGGCATGACATCTTTGCACGCAGTTAATATCTACATGTGTGAAATAATATAATGCACCTGAACAATTTTTTTTAACATGAGTGGTTTTGGTACCAGTCTGACGCCATATCTGTTTCTCTGAGTGTAATAATGTCTAAATGTTGGACTTGTAAGTTTTTAGGAAAATATGGACTTTTTAGGGTAAAAACTGAAATTCACCCAAAATTCTTGATGGATTTTGATGATGTTTTGTTTGTTTTCATCTAAACACTGATTTACAATCCTTCCTCACACAATATTGACTTCTGAATGTTTTGGAAATTGTAGAAATTTTTTATGGTGAAAATAGTGAAATTCACCAAAACTCTTTTGAGTTTCTGATATATTTTAATTCTGTTGTTTTGTTTGATTCTTTTTAACCTGTTATAATTCATCCTTGTGGATATATGAAATAATAATTTTTAGTAAAAAATGGATTCATTAAGGTTGAAATTCATGCAAAAGTTTTCATTTTGTTTCATATTAGGTTGATTAATTTAAACACTGTTCTCAGTTCTTCACAAACTTTTTAATTATTTTGAAAACAAATACTGTGTTTGGAAAAAAATAAAATTCACCAAACTGCTTCTTTCCCTCCAGTTTCTGATAAATTTTAATTCTTTTGGTTTTGTTTGAAGTTCTGTTTTTCCCTGTTGAATTTTGAATGCCAACTTTTGGTCATGAAAAAACATGAAATTCACCCACAGTTGTACAAATTCCAAAATTGGTTGAGAGAGAGAGAAAAAAATCAAGATGGTATTCAAGGAATTTTAATCAGTCATTGAATTTTTGGAGGAGAATCTCAGCTTCCAGCAAAAAAATTTCCAGTAAATTTCTGTCTCCTCATGCAGTTGGCACACTGCTGTCAACATTTCAGCTGCTACATAAGGTTTCATTCAAAAGTCTATTTACACAATAGTTACAAGCTGATGTCTGCTCGTAGGCTAATGCCTATCCCTACCAGACCACAGCTGTCTCGTCTGTTACTAGGTGATGTTCGGTCTCTTGAAAAGCAGATGAGCTGAGAACCAGACTAACCACCAGCGTGAGCTCAGCTGTGCTCTTATTTAGTCTTAAACCTGGTCCTGGGACCAGGGGCGTAGCACCAAATTCTTTGTTTTATTTTGCACATACATACATCACCGACACACCACAAAGAGATTTCCATCAGGTTTAGATGCCTACAGCAACTATCTCAACCACTGACAACATATTACACAGCAAGAGTCCACAAAACTATTTTAATGGCCTGAGGAAAGGTATATGTTAATTTAATAGGATATTTTCATGAAAAAAGACACAAATGTGTAGTTTGCTGCATTTATTTTTTTCTTGTGTAAAAACAATGTGGTTTGACCAAAACAAATTGTCATTAAACTTAAATAAAACAGGGACGAAGTGGAGGTTTAAGAGTCACTAGGTGTTCACAGGAAACAGTTATTTCTATATTTATGTTCATTGTTAGTTGATTTAATCTTTTCTGTTTTGTTTTATCAGATTCTTTTTGTCCGTTTCTCTAAAACTGTATTGTGGCATTATTATCACTTTACCGGGGCATTGCTAGGCCGATATCATAGATTTACATCGACGGTATCTGGCTATACCCGCCTGCTGTGTGTAAACAAATGACGTCATAGCACGCGCGCAGCCCAAGAAGTGTCCGTAGAGGAAAAGATGAAAAGCCGAGAAGTGTGTTTTGGTCCCAATATGGATATTCCGGATGATTTTTCTCATGGATAGTACAACAATGAACAGCGCAGCTAAAGCAGCCAGCTTGATGAGGACGCACTGGCTAAATTGGAGAGCAGCACGCGCCAGCTAGCTCAGCTGACACAACAAAAGTTAAGTGAGCCGACTTTTTATGTATGCATTACGTGTTGTGTATCTCAGTAAAAAGTGATAATAATGCAAATAACATGCTGTTGTCGTGCGGCATGCATTTTCTGCATCCCTCCATTCACCGCCAGTCGCCCAAAATGACAGCTATTCGTCCTCTAAATCAGGTGAATAGCTATCATTTTGGGCCTCTGAAAATGCATACCGCCCTCCAAAAGCATGTTATTGTATTATTAACACTTTACCGGGGCATTGCTAGGCCGGTATCGTAGATTTATGTCGACGTTACCTGGCTATACCCGCCCGCTGCGCGTAAACAAATGATGTCATAGCGCACAGCCCAAGAACTATCCGCAGAATGGGGGGAAAAAACAGTCCGCAGAGGATGAAAATGCGAGAAGTGTGTTTTGGTCCCAATATGGATATTCCGGATGATTTTCTCATGGATAGTACGACAATGAACAGCAGCTAAAGCAGCCAGCTTGATGAGGACACACTGGCTAAATTGGAGAGCAGCACGCGCCAGCTAGCCGGCACGACAAAAGTTAAGTGATACAACTTTTTATGTACGCGTTACGTGTCGTATATCTCAGTAAAAAAGTGATAATAATGCAAATAACATGCTGTTGTTGTGCGGCATGCATTTTCTGAAAATGCATACCGCGCTCCAAAAGCATGTTATTGTATTATTATTAGTTATTACTATTATTGTTGTTGTTGTTTCTACTGGTGGTTGGCTCTCACTGCGGTATTGTATCACTTCCTGTTCCGGAGCACAGCGGTGTTTTTCTGTATCTGTTAGCTGTTTAATCTGCGCAGTTAGATTGATCTAGTTATCTAGATTACGATTTGTTTCCCAGTATAATCTTTACGTGCCTTAACTAAAGCACTCCTTCTGCTGAATCACCTCTAAATGATTTACACATTATTCACTTTGCGTGTTTTTAGGAATCCGCTAGCTTAGCGTAGCTACTAGCTCTTAGCCGATTTAGCATGGCGGCTTCTCCTGTCTCTCCCGCACTTTTCTGCTCTGGGTGTGAAATGTTTAGTTATTCCTCGGCCTCCTTTAGCAGTAACGGTACTTGTAATAAGTGTAGCTTATTCGTAGCTTTGGAGGCCAGGCTGGGCGAATTGGAGACTCGGCTCCGCACCGTGGAAAATTCTACAGCTAGCCAGGCCCCTGTAGTCGGTGCGGACCAAGGTAGCTTAGCCGCCGTTAGTTTCCCTCTGGCAGATCCCGAGCAGCCGGGAAAGCAGGCCGACTGGGTGACTGTGAGGAGGAAGCGTACTTCTAAACAGAAGCCCCGTGTACACCGCCAACCTGTTCACATCTCTAACCGTTTTTCCCCACTTGACGACACACCCGCCGAGGATGAAACTCTGGTTATTGGCGACTCTGTTTTGAGAAATGTGAAGTTAGCGACACCAGCAACCATAGTCAATTGTCTTCCGGGGGCCACAGCAGGTGACATTGAAGGAAATTTGAAACTGCTGGCTAAGGCTAAGCGTAAATTTGGTAAGATTGTGATTCACGTCGGCAGTAATGACACCCGGTTACGCTAATCGGAGGTCACTAAAATTAACATTAAATCGGTGTGTAACTTTGCAAAAACCATGTCGGACTCTAGTTTTCTCTGGACCCCTCCCCAATCAGACCGGGAGTGACATGTTTAGCCGCATGTTCTCCTTGAATTGCTGGCTGTCTGAGTGGTGTCCAAAAAATGAGGTGGGCTTCATAGATAATTGGCAAAGCTTCTGGGGAAAACCCGGTCCTGTTAGGAGAGACGGCATCCATCCCACTTTGGATGGAGCAGCTCTCATTTCTAGAAATCTGGCCAATTTTCTTAAATCCTCCAAACCGTGACTATCCAGGGTTGGGACCAGGAAGCAGAGTTGTAGTCTTACACACCTCTCTGCAGCTTCTCTCCCCCTGCCATCCCCTCATTACCCCATCCCCGTAGAGACGGTGCCTGCTCCCAGACTACCAATAACCAGCAAAAATCTATTTAAGCATAAAAATTCAAAAAGAAAAAATAATATAGCACCTTTAACTGCACCACAGACTAAAACAGTTAAATGTGGTCTATTAAACATTAGGTCTCTCTTCTAAGTCCCTGTTGGTAAATGATATAATAATTGATCAACATATTGATTTATTCTGCCTTACAGAAACCTGGTTACAGCAGGATGAATATGTTAGTTTAAATGAGTCAACACCCCCGAGTCACACTAACTGTCAGAATGCTTGTAGCACGGGCCGAGGCGGAGGATTAGCAGCAATCTTCCATTCCAGCTTATTAATTAATCAAAAACCCAGACAGAGCTTTAATTCATTTGAAAGCTTGACTCTTAGTCTTGTCCATCCAAATTGGAAGTCCCAAAAACCAGTTTTGTTTGTTGTTATCTATCGTCCACCTGGTCGTTACTGTGAGTTTCTCTGTGAATTTTCAGACCTTTTGTCTGACTTGGTGCTTAGCTCAGATAAGATAATTATAGTGGGCGATTTTGACATCCACACAGATGCTGAGAATGACAGCCTCAACACTGCATTTAATCTATTGTTGGACTCTATTGGCTTTGCTCAAAGAGTGAATGAGTCCACCCACCACTTGGATCATGTCTTGGATGTTGTTCTGACTTATGGTATGGAAATAGAAGACTTAACAGTATTCCCTGAAAACTCCCTTCTGTCTGATCATTTCTTAATAACATTTACATGATGGACTACCCAGCAGTGGGGAATAAGTTTCATTGCACTAGAAGTCTTTCAGAAAGCGCTGTAACTAGGTTTAGGGATATGATTCCTTCTTTGTGTTCTCTAGTGCCATATGCCAACACAGTGCAGAGTAGCTACCTAGGCTCTGTAAGTGAGATAGAGTATCTCGTCAATAGTTTTACATCCTCATTGAAGACAACTTTGGATGCTGTGGCTCCTCTAAAAAGGGATAAAAAATAGGGAAATAAATAAGGAATCTTCTTCACAGACTAAAGTTAATTATGGAGTTCCACAAGGTTCTGTGCTAGGACCAATTTTATTCACTTTATACATGCTTCCCTTAGGCAGTATTATTAGATGGTATTGCTTAAATTTTCATTGTTACGCAGATGATACCCAGCTTTATCTATCCATGAAGCCAGAGGACACACACCAATTAGCTAAACTGCAGGATTGTCTTACAGACATAAAGACATGGATGACCTCTAATTTCCTGCTTTTAAACTCAGATAAAACTGAAGTTATTGTACTTGGCCCCACAAATCTTAGAAACATGGTGTCTAACCAGATCCTTACTCTGGATGGCATTACCCTGACCTCTAGTAATACTGTGAGAAATCTTGGAGTCATTTTTGATCAGGATATGTCATTCAAAGCGCATATTAAACAAATATGTAGGACTGCTTTTTTGCATTTATGCAATATCTCTAAAATCAGAAAGGTCTTGTCTCAGAGTGATGCTGAAAAACTAATTCATGCATTTATTTCCTCTAGGCTGGACTATTGTAATTCATTATTATCAGGTTGTCCTAAAAGTTCCCTAAAAAGCCTTCAGTTAATTCAAAATGCTGCAGCTAGAGTACTGACAGGGACTAGAAGGAGAGAGCATATCTCACCCATATTGGCCTCTCTTCATTGGCTTCCTGTTAATTCTAGAATAGAATTTAAAATTCTTCTTCTTACTTATAAGGTTTTGAATAATCAGGTCCCATCTTATCTTAGGGACCTCGTAGTACCATATCACCCCAATAGAGCGCTTCGCTCTCAGACTGCAGGCTTACTTGTAGTTCCTAGGGTTTGTAAGAGTAGAATGGGAGGCAGAGCCTTCAGCTTTCAGGCTCCTCTCCTGTGGAACCAGCTCCCAATTCAGATCAGGGAGACAGACACCCTCTCTACTTTTAAGATTAGGCTTAAAACTTTCCTTTTTGCTAAAGCTTATAGTTAGGGCTGGATCAGGTGACCCTGAACCATCCCTTAGTTATGCTGCTATAGATGTAGACTGCCTGGGGGTTCCCATGATGCACTGTTTCTTTCTCTTTTTGCTCTGTATGCACCACTCTGCATTTAATCATTAGTGATCGATCTCTGCTCCCCTCCACAGCATGTCTTTTTCCTGGTTCTCTCCCTCAGCCCCAACCAGTCCCAGCAGAAGACTGCCCCTCCCTGAGCCTGGTTCTGCTGGAGGTTTCTTCCTGTTAAAAGGGAGTTTTTCCTTCCCACTGTAGCCAAGTGCTTGCTCACAGGGGGTCGTTTTGACCGTTGGGGTTTTACATAATTATTGTATGGCCTTGCCTTACAATATAAAGCGCCTTGGGGCAACTGTTTGTTGTGATTTGGCGCTATATAAAAAAATTGATTGATTGATATTATTATTATTAGTATTGATATATAAATAACAAATTAATAAAATAATACAATTTGTAATACATTTGACTCTTTTTCCGACAACAAATGCTGAGCCATGAATTATTATACAGAGAACAAATGTGCTTACAGCTGCAACAGCTTAATGCTAACTTTAACATTGAAAACACCATAGGCATGCTAACGCATTAGCATCGGTCCTGTTTTTAAGTTATAAAATACATCTATCAACTGTTTCAGAAGACCATAACAGGTCAGATTAACATAAAAAGGTAAATGTTACTCAGACATATGCTCTTTGGGGTTTTAGTGGGGAAAAATTAAGATTAAGCGAAATTGAATTGAATTGAAAAGCCTTTATTCATCCCTCAATGAGGAAATTTCAGATTTACACACTCACATTCCACAGACAAACCGCAATTAATCCACAGTTATTACTTGTTTACCGTAATAATGGCGCACATCAGAAATTAAGACAACACATATACATTTGACATTGTTTATTTGCACTAAACTTGAAACAGTCCGTTTTCCAAACTGAGGCAATGTGGGTGTGTGGAGGCCGCTGCAACCTTGAGTCACGCCGCCTGCCAGCTTGGGGGAGTGATGTTGATGGGCGCCAGAGAGGGGAGGTGTTGATCAGGGGAGGTAGGGGGAAGGGAGTGGAACCATGCTTCAGAAGTCTGTCATTTACCCTGGATATTGTCTATGTGGGTTGAGATAAGAAGAAAAGCCGAATATCTCACCAAGGCCACATTCCTCAGGAAAACAGTGGGCAATTTGACCTTGTTATGGTTTACAGCAGTGAAAAACACTTTTGCAGCTTCACTCGAACAACCAAAACCCAATTGTGAATTAAGAATATTCCCAATTATGAATTAAGAATATTCACCGGACGCCGAAACCTTGAGCTTCAACTGTAAGGCACACATCAGCTCCAAGGTGTCATCCAATTTGTGTCTGAGTTCAAGAGTCATCGCAGTCTGAGAATGCACTGCCTTGCCAACCTCGTTAATCATGACGGCCAAGCGAGGGCCCGTGGTTCTTGAAATAAAACAATGAATCAACACAGCATCAGATCGAAGCAGTGATTCGCAGATCAAAACACTGCTTTGATCTGCGAATCACTGTGCCAGTTTTTCTGTGGGCCCCCCCATGCTCTGGGCCCTGGGTACATATACTCAACAAAAATATAAACGCAACACTTTTGGTTTTGCTCCCATTTTGTATGAGATGAACTCAAAGATCTAAAACTTTTTCCACATACACAATATCACCATTTCCCTCAAATATTGTTCACAAACCAGTCTAAATCTGTGATAGTGAGCACTTCTCCTTTGCTGAGATAATCCATCCCACCTCACAGGTGTGCCATATCAAGATGCTGATTAGACACCATGATTAGTGCACAGGTGTGCCTTAGACTGCCCACAATAAAAGGCCACTCTGAAAGGTGCAGTTTGATCACACAGCACAATGCCACAGATGTTGCAAGATTTGAGGGAGCATGCAATTGGCATGCTGACAGCAGGAATGTCAACCAGAACTGTTGCTCGTGTATTGAATGTTCATTTCTCTACCATAAGCCGTCTCCAAAGGCGTTTCAGAGAATTTGGCAGTACATCCAACCAGCCTCACAACCACAGACCACGTGTAACCACACCAGCCCAGGACCTCCACATCCAGCATGTTCACCTCCAAGATCGTCTGAGACCAGCCACTCGGACAGCTGCTGGAACAATCGGTTTGCATAACCAAAGAATTTCTGCACAAACTGTCAGAAACTGTCTCAGGGAAGCTCATCTGCATGCTTGTCGTCCTCATCGGGGTCTTGACCTGACTCCAGTTCGTCGTTGTAACCGATTTGAGTGGGCAAATGCTCACATTTGCTGCCGTTTGGCACGTTGGAGAGGTGTTCTCTTCACGGATGATGCGAAGGAGATGTGTTGCACTGCATGAGGCAAATGGTGGTCACACCAGATACTGACTGGTATCCCCCCCCAATAAAACAAAACTGCACCTTTCAGAGTGGCCTTTTATTGTGTGCAGTCTAAGGCACACCTGTGCACTAATCATGGTGTCTAATCAGCATCTTGGTATGGCACACCTGTGAGGTGGGATGGATTATCTCAGCAAAGGAGAAGTGCTCAATATCACAGATTTAGACTGGTTTGTGCACAGTATTTGAGGGAAATGGTGATATTGTGTATGTGGAAAAAGTTTTAGATCGTTGAGTTAATCTCATACAAAATGGGAGCAAAACCAAAAGTGTTGCGTTTATATTTTTGTTGAGTATTGTACCCTTTACCCCCCCCAGTCTGACACCCCTGCCTGGGACAGTCCTCTGGATTCAGCTCTGCAGCTGCACACACTCACTGCACCGTGGCGACCGCAAGCCCACCTCACGGACAAACAGAGGAGGAGGTGTCTGCATGTATGTGGACAACAGATGGTGTTTCGGATGTTCAGGTCGTCGAAAAACACTGTTCTGACATCAAACTGTTGATTGGGATGTGCTGACTGTTTGACCTACCAAGCAGTGTTGCCACAGTTACTTTGAAAAAGTAATCCAATTACTGATTACTGATTACTCCTTGAAAAAGTAACTTAGTTACTTTACTGATTACTCAATTGTAAAAGTAACTAAGTTATATTACTAGTTACTTTTTTTAGTTACTTTCCCCAGCTGCCGACAACAACCCACCTCAACATGACAATGATACCTGTTTTGCCAAAACTCACTTTATAGTCACCCTTTCTTGACTTCAATGAAAATCAATACTTGTTTTATAAAAAGTAAAATAAAGACCTCTTTCTTGACCTCATATTTAACTGGTGACAGCACTGTAACAGTAAAACTTGCAATTTCTAACCTACATTGTTTATAAATGTAACTATTAAATTCTAACATTTTTCTAACATTTAAATTCTCTCTAAACATTTTACTTGTCGAAATGATTATTTTAAGCAATATTACATCATTTAACTGAGACCAAAATAATGATGGACAGCAGTGAAGACAAACTGGTCTTCTGCAAAGTTGTAGTGACACCCAGTGGCCAAGAAGACAAACAGCAGCTTTATTGTGGGAAATAATGAAAAAACTCTCAGCTCTCAGTGGGAAAACTTCCTGGAATTTTAAGAGTTTGAAAGCTAATCATGTTTTAATAAATGACTTTGAAATTACATTAAATGTTTTTGAGTGTTAAATTACAGTGTCAAGCAGATCACTTTATGGCACGTTCATGTAAATGGGACAATCCACCAGTCGGATAGAATTTAATCAGATCAACAAGAAAGTGCCCATGTAAACGTGGCCACTGGTCCTGCCCACGTGTGCCGTGGAGTCTTCTTGCTTCCTCTTTCTCCTAAAGTGACATCTGTGCCTAAACTGACAGGAAATTGTTTTGGGCAGAAAACTGCTAACTGAAGGACTGTAAGCAAGTCTCATCACCGCGGTTATACCACAAGAATATTAGTACATCTCAAAATTGCACAACATTCTGACAAACAAGTCTAATCATACCCGCGTATCAAGTTTAGTCTCCTTATCTTGCTGACTGGTCAGTACTGGCATCCTGTTCCATATATGCTGTTTGCAACATATGGATGTTTCTCAATGTATCTTTCTGGGCCTCACTGCAAAAGGGAAACATCACCTTTACAGCACTTTGAAAATGATTATATAAATAAATCATCTTTATAACAACATGCTAAGAAACTAAACTAATACTTAAAACAAAAGCAAATACAATCATAAACATACCTTTAATTTGGTACACACAACACACAGTTCAAAAGCACACAAACATATTTCAAAAGTATTTGTAATTAATTATTATGTAATTAACCTTAGCTATTGATTACATGTTTAATAAGCATTGATAAATATTGATCACGATGAGCATATGAATAATATATTCTTCAACAGCAACAAGCTCTATTAATATATAAATGATCACTTCCAAACATTAGAACACACTCATAAATGTAACAATATATTCTTGGCTCAATAAAAGATAAAGAATAATACGATGATTCTGAATGGTTAATGCATATTTAAGCACATTTAGAATATATTCCTTCACAGTCTGCACTGCAAGTTATTAAATATTAATTCATACAAGAACACGGCAAAGCGTTTTAACTCGGAGTCAAACATGACAGCGTTTTCTTCACAAACATGTTTGTTGAAGTCATCAGCAAAGTTACACATCCGGAACATCGCCGTCACACGAACAACCGGAGGAAAAAACAGAGGAAACAAACAATAAACCAACATTTAACACTTATTCATGGCATCCAGTTTAAATAGCAAACATTTACCTGATCACGTGCGGCCAACAGCAGAGACAAAAAGACAAAACTCCACCAGATCCGTCCAGACTCTGCATTAGCGGCAGTTAGTAGTCCAGTCATTTTATGAAAAAAAAGGGGGGTCAACCCAGAACAGATTGCAACAGTAATGATTTTGGTGGCATTTGAACCCTGAAACTGTTTTATAAAACATACTAAAAGTCTAGAAAGATAAAAAATCGGGAACACTCCCAAAATCCAAGATGGCCGTCTGAAAACATGCAAAAATTTAGTTTTTCCAAAATAACTCAAACAATATCAATATTTAAGCACATAAATGTATTGATGTTAAATATAAACTTGGGTATTGTGGACATTTTGACACCAAAATTAGGTCTCTATCTGTAACGGTTCTTGAGATACAGCCTATATGTAGTTTACAAACACTCAAGGATAGCAATTTGGTTTGTGTCCTATTACATTAAAAATATTGCAGTTAAGGCCCATAAATATATTGAAGTTGAATATAAACTTGTGCATTGTGGACATTTTGGCACCAAAAAATACATCTACACTCGACAAAAAATTGATGAAATTGAGCATTGTTATGTTGAAAACTAAGTACCATTTCTGAAATGTTCATCTAAAGAAGGTAATAATAATCTTTTTGAGTCAATATTTCACTGGAATATGAATAGAGAAGTTACTCATATATTATATATAATAGAGTGGATGTCAATGCACAACCAGGGCACACTGGTGACACCACTGCTGTGTGGACAACCTGGAGAAAGCCTCAATTCTCTCTGATACAGGTGCTTTTGTGATAAGGTTGCAACAAAGACAACTCATGTGCAGCCACAGTGTTTGCCACCCACTTCGGCAGCTGCCAAGTTTCATCGTCTGAGAATTTACTTGCAAGTTCAGGAATGGAAAGGTGAAGATGAAGGTGAAAACACGCCATTGCAAGAATGGGGATGGAAAGTTTCTGATAGTCAGGTGTCCCAATCATGACTTACTTGCAAGCAGCACCAGATTCTCTTCTGCATGCTGTGAAATGTAACTGCAGTACTGACTGTAGTACATTGCGATGTACATGTCACAAACTTAATTACTCAGCAGTGTGTGGCAACTGCAGAGGTAAAAAATGCAGGGTGTAAAAATGCAGGCCAACTCAATGATAACCAGGATGATGAGAGTGAAATTTGAACAAGTAAAATTTCAAGTGTCATGATGTACACAATACTGATTTCACCTGAACTTCATGCTTCATTGGTTTTACTGTAAAATTAGTGTGTGATTACATCTGTGTCATTAAAAAAGTTAGTGCAGTTGACAAGCACTAAGAATATTATTATTACATTCTTTAAATGAACATTTCAGAACAGTTACTTGGTTTCAACATAATTTCACAATTTTTAGGCAAATGTAGATGGCTTATGTGCCATCTACAAGAGCTACAACCATTCTTTTGATGCTAAAATGTCCACAATACACAAGTTTATATTCAACTTCACTACATTTCTGGGCCTTAACTGCAATATTTTTAACGTAATAGGACACAAACCAAATTGCTGTCCTGGAGTGTAAGTAAAACTACAAAGAGACTGTATCAAGAACCATTACAGATAGAGACTTCATTTTGGTGTAAAAATGTCCACAATACCCAAGTTTATATTTAACATCAATACATTGATTTATGTGCTTAAATATTGATATTTTTTTAGTTATTTGGGAAAAACGAAATTTTTGCATGTTTTCAGACAGCCATCTTGGATTTTGGGAGTGTTACCGATTTTTTTTTTTTTATCTTTCTAGACTTTTAGTATGTTTTATAAAACAGTTTCATGGTTCAAATGCCACCAAAATCATTTCTGTTGCAATTTCTTCTGGGTCAAACCATAAAATGACTGAACTATAACTGCTGTTTCCTGTTTCAAAACTTTCTGTTGTTCCACCTTTTGGCGCTAATTTCACCTTTTCTTCTTCTTCCGGTTTACTGTCAACCTTTGTGCTTCTGAAGCTCGTAAGTAATCTACAATCTCTACGTTCATATTCTGTCAGTTAATGTGACATCCTGCTCTGGAGCGGCGGCTCCCATCGGGTCGGACTCTGCTGCGAACGGAGCAGAAAGTGATGCTGAAGGATTAGAAAGACATCATCTCTTTATGACATCATCCCTTGTTGGACCGCAGCCCGCAGTTGACCACGCCCACCGCCCGGCGAGAAAGGGAGTGTAGCCCCGCCTACCCAGCTGCCAAGATCCCCGAACCGACCGGTGTCCTGTCGCTGGAGCCAGTCCGTTCGCAGGGGGCGGGTCTTCCATGGTTGCTGGGGACCCGCTCTCCTGGCAATCTGATTGGCCATCCCGTGTGCTTTCTCAATTGCCATTGGCTATTGGTTATGTCAATCATTGTGCTGATTGTCATCCACCGTATTAGGATCAAACGGAAACAAAACTGAAACCTAGTGTAAGACTGAACTGTGTATGAAACTCTAAAAGGCTTTTATTTTGACACAATTTGAGGAAGTGGTTCAGCGGCTGCACTGATGAAATGCTGTAGCTTCACCAATCAAGGACTTTCCTCGTGTTGACAGCATCCTCAACACCAGGGGGCAGCACTGCACCGTTTGTCTCATTTCCGGGTTGGAGAGTCGGAGGTGGATCTCAGAGTTTGACTGAATTCTCTCTTTTGTCTTTTGGACTGCCATCTGCGTCTCTTTGTCTCTGCTGTCGGCTGCTCGTCATCAGGTAAAGGTTGTTTTTTATTCGTCAATGACGTCATTAAGTGTTAAATGTTTATTTCGTCTGTTCGCCGTCGGGCTTCAGATTCGCTCAGAGATATTACGACTCCGACAAAGTTTAGATTTATGAGTGAAGAAAACGCTCTGATGAAGATTGAGTTAAAACTCTTTGTTGTCTTTTTGTTTGAACTCATCTTTATAACTTGTTGGCCGTGTGCGCAGACTGAACTCTGTGTCGGAATCCTGAAGCTCGTGTCGAGTCCTGCAGCGAGTCGAAGCCACTGAACTATACACTACGTCCTGTATAGTTCAGTGGTCGAAGCTCCTGCTATTACCCCAAAATCACGTGACCGACAGGTGTCAGGAGGCGTGCAGACTTGATTTTATTTATTTTTAATCCAACATTTTTATTTGGAATTTTGAGATACAAAAATGAACACGTATATAAATGCAGACGATACAAAATAGAACATAAACATCGAGCGTAGGCTGTTGATTTTTTTTTTCTTTTCCATTTTCAGAACTTTTCTGTACATGAAATTCTAACATATCCAGACAAATTCTGTGAAATGACAAATTGAAAGTAAAAACACAAATGCCAAATAGATAAATTTATCTAGAAGCCACATTAGTCATCACAAAAGTCAAACTCGACATTCTCAGTAGATTTAGAACCAATAGTCAACATATATTGCATTTTTACTGCGTCCCTTCACTTTTGGTCTCAGCTGTAACTTTCGAGGCCAAGCTTTGCTTCATCTGCAGCTTCTGCTCAGCTCTGTTTCTGTACTTCCTGTCTTTGGTGGGTTGGAGTTCCTACTGGACACGAGCCTCGAGTGTCCTCGGTCCCACTGTGAAGGGGTTTGCCAGGAGAGATCTTTTTATGAGGATGTTTCAAAAGAAACAAACCCCTGTCCTGTATGAATTATCATGTGTCTGTTCAGGGTGTCCATTCGTCCAAATCTTTGACCACACTCAGAACAGACAAATGCTTTTTGTCCTGTATGAATTATCATGTGTCTGTTCAGGGTGCCCTTTTCTCCAAACCTCTGATCACACACAGAACAGACAAATGCTTTTTGTCCTGTATGAATTATCATGTGTCTGTTCAGGGTGCCCTTTTCTCCAAACCTCTTACCACACTCAGAACAGACAAATGCTTTTTGTCCTGTATGAATTATCATGTGTCTGTTCAGGGTGCCCTTTTCTCCAAACCTCTGACCACACTCAGAACAGACAAATGCTTTTTGTCCTGTATGAATTATCATGTGTCTGTTCAGGTGGCCCTTTTCTCCAAACCTCTGACCACACTCAGAACAGACAAATGCTTTTTGTCCTGTATGAATTATCATGTGTCTTTTCAGGGTGTCCGTTCGTCCAAATCTTTGACCACACTCAGAACAGTCAAATGTTTTCTGTCCTGTCTGAATTCTAATGTCTTTGTTCTGAGTGCACTTCTGTTTCTGTCTTTTACTCTGATCAGAACAGCTAAATGGTTTTCCACTTGCTTTCCTCCCCTTTTGTTGCTCTGAGTTGTGACCAGATGCTTTTGCATATTTAGAGCCTTTAAATTGTTTTTCATCAGTGTTACCTGAACGAACAATATTGGTATTTTTTTCGACAGTTAAAACTTGACTAAGTTCTCTGGTCTGTTTCCAGTCATCACTGTCATCAGTCTCAGTTCCAGAACTGTCTGAACTCCTGCCACTGGTATCTGGTTGTAAATGACTGTTTGGACATGAGTTGCTGGCTGGTTGTGGTCCTCCATCGTCCTCTCCATCAGCTTCTGCTATCAGTGTTCTGTGTACAGATGAGCTGCTGGCTACAGGCTCAGCCTCTGTGCTCTCATCACTTTGGCTTTGATGAAGCTGTGATGACTCTGGTTTTTCATCATTTTCACTCTTCACAGGGACGGCAGTGAAACCAAACTTGGTGAGATCTGCCTCCTCCAGCTGCTGAAGCTGCTCTCCCTGCTGACTTATCCACAGCTTCTCTTCTTCTTTAATGTCCTCCTGGTCAACACTCAGATTCCATTCCTGGTGTTGAGGGAGAGTTTCTTCTTTAATCACCAACAACGGCTGCATGTCTGCAAAGAAACAAATTAACAATAAATGTTTGAACACTCACTAAAAGAAAGTATCAGTGGTGAGTTTGACCTGATGACAGTTTTTGCACTGATGGAACTGATAAAGTGGAAATGTACATCAACATTTGTTTTAAATTTCACAAATTGTAATTCATGTCCTTGTCTTCCACAACTGACTACTGCAGTGTTTTATTTTCTGGATTGCTATAAAATAGTGTAGGATGTCTACAGATGGAACAGAATTACTGTTGCTCGAGTTTTGATGAAAACCAGGTTTGATCACAGACATTCTGGCTTCCCTTTACTGGAGGACTAGATTTCAAGATTTTGTTAGACATTTCAGGCTCCAAACAGTCATGAACTCAACTATCTTGCTGAACTTGTTCAGCCTTATGTGCCTCCTCGTGCCCTGTGGTCCTTGGATGCAGACTTGCTCTGTGTCTCAAGGGTTAAAAAGAAGTCAGCAGGCTTCAGAGCCTTTTTTTTTTTGCAGTGGTGGTATCTTGTTGAACAGGCTGCCTGTTGGCATTTGAAATGTGACTCCAAGACTATTTTTAAAACATATTTTCTGTAATTAGTTTGAAGGTTTTTCTTCTTTTCATAATTTTTCTTGTTGTATTTAATTCCTTTCTGTTTTTATTTTGGGATATGCGGATCTTTGTTTCATGTTCTTCTGCAGCTATGTTCAGCACTTTGTAGAGTTTTTTTCTTAATTTAAAATGCTTTACAAATGTATTATTATTATTACTTAGGGCAGCACGGTGGATCAGTGGTTCGCACTGTTGCCTCACAGCAAGAAGGCCATGGGATCCATTCCCACTTGTGGCCTTTCTGTGTGGAGTTTGCATGTTCTCCCCGTGTTTGTGTGGGTTCTCTCCGGGTGCTGCAGCTTCCTCTCGCATCTAAAGACCTGCATGTTAGGTGAACTGAAAATTTTAAATTGACCCTTGGTGTGTGTGTTTGTCTATATGTGGCCCTGTGACAGATCGTCCTCCTGTCCAGGGTGCACCCCGCGTCACGCTCCATGACAGCTGGAATGGGCTCCGGCCCCTGGTGACCCTTAATTGGAAAGCGGGTATCGAAAATGGATGATTATTACTACTTACATGGCACTCGAACAACATGCCAGAAGTCACCAAATGGATGGACGGATGAGATTTATTGTCAATGTCATTATAAGTGCAACAACGAGATTACGTCCACACTCATTTCCACAGGATACAGCAATTTATCCACAATTATTACTTGTTTACCGTAATAATGGCACACATTCAGAATTAAGACAACATATATACATTTGGCATTGTTTATGTGCACCAAACTTGAAACAGTCAGTTTTCCAAATTGAGGCGATGTGAGTGTGTGGTAGCCGCTGCAACAGGAGTCGCGCCGCCGCTAGCTTGGGGGGGAACGGGGACCAGCCACAGCTAAAACCGCACAGCCCCTTGAGGGGAAAAGGGATGGCGTGAGCAGAAGCTGGAGTGGGGTAGGGGGATGGAACATGCTTCAGTCCTGTGAGACAGTTTAATGTCTTTATGAGTTGAGATAAGAAACAAAAGCAAAAAAGAAAGAGACCGGGTCTCTTTCTTTTTTGCATTTGATGCTATTTTTTGACCCTGCACGCCAATACATTTTGTGATGTGCGTCTCATTTCTTGATTTTGAGATAAAGAGCCAAATGTTCACCAAGACCAAAGACATTCCTCTGGAGCAGGGGTGGGCAATTAATTTTTACACGGGGCCACATAGGGAGCCTGAATTATGTCCGAGGGCCACACCATCGATAACTCGGCTGTCTCCCATTACAAATTTTACAAAAAATTACTTAATAGCTTTTATAGGTAATTTTTATTATTGTAATAATATGTAAATATACCTAAATAAACCTCTCTAATGATTTGCAACACACAAGCTTGACATTTTTAATATATGTAATAATAATCACAGACCTCATGAGGGCTGCACAGAGACATGCAAAGGGCCGCATGTGGCCCCCGGGCCGCAGTTTGCCCAGGTCTGCTCTGGAGGAAAACAGTCGGGCAATTTGTCCTTCAGGCTGCTAAGCCTGCCGTGTTGTGGTTTGAGCAGTGAAAAACACTTTTTACAGCTTCATTGAACAACCGAATCCCAATTATGAATTAAGAATATTCCCAATTTTGAATTAAGAATATTCCACAGCCTCCAAAATCTTCATTTTCACCTGCAAAGCATGCGTCTGCTCCAAG
Organism: Thalassophryne amazonica; assembly: GCF_902500255.1. Classification (NCBI taxonomy): domain Eukaryota; kingdom Metazoa; phylum Chordata; class Actinopteri; order Batrachoidiformes; family Batrachoididae; genus Thalassophryne; species Thalassophryne amazonica. Next base: position 3,849,077 of record NC_047125.1, read on the forward strand.
ATGTCATCCAATTTGCGTCTGAGTTCAAGAGTCATCGCAGTCTGAAAATGCATTGCTTTGCCCAGCTCGTTAATCATGACGGACAAGCGAGGGGCCGTGGTTCTTGATGCTGCCGTCTTACCAGTTTTCCGGCAGATCAGGGCAGCACCTAAGCCAGAAAGTGCCAGCCCTTCTACCATATGACCAAATATGAATAAATCCTCGACGTCCTCCACAGAGAATGGCACAACGCATCCCACATGCCACGACCCCCAGGAGTCGAGAACATAGCCCGCAGGATACGTTCCATCTGGGCAGGCAGGATCCCCCAGTCCTGACTAGGGATGGGTATCGAGAACCGGTTCCTTTCGGGTATCGTTAAGAAATTTTTCGATCCACCGACATCAATAAGCTTTGTGCTTAACGATTCTGTTATCGGTCCTTCAGAGTGGCCGTTGTTTTGGCGGGTGTTTGTCAGGAAAATGATCATTTCTCTACATTGCTTACAGACCCTGCAGTGGGTCTTTAACTTTTCTGCAGTGCAGCTTTGCTTTGAACCTTGAACCAATCGAAGCATGGTTCGCAGATTGAAGCAATGCTTCGGTCGACTGCTTCGTTTATTTCTTTCTTTCGCTTAATTTTCCCCCGCTAAAACCCAAAGGACCATACATCTGTGAGTATTATTTACCTTTTTTTTTTATGTTAAACCGACCTGTTATGGTCTTCTGAAACAGTTGACAGCATGTCTATGGCGTTAGCATGTCTATGGCATTTTCAATGTTAAAAGTTAGCATTTAGCAATTGCAGCCGTCATCACGTTCGGGTGCATTTGTTTTCAAATTGTAATATTCCTTAAATTTATTTTTCTTATATATTAATACTCTATTATATACAATTTTAGAGAAAGAGACAAAAATAACCAAAAAGAACAGAAAATATATAATAGCAACTAACAAATAAATACATACAGAAATAAATGTTTCCTGTGAACACCTAGTGACTCTCACACCTCCATTTCATCCCCGTCTTATTTAAGTTTAATGACAGTTTTTCGGTCAAACCATATTTTCAGTTTGTTAATTTCTTCAGTGATTTACTCCAGAAATATCTGCCAAACTAGAAAACTGCTGCATCCTGGTAAGAGCAGAATACTACTGGAATGAATTTGAATAAGGAAAGTTTTTTTTTTCTCACCTCAATGGATGCTGCACTCACTGCAGTTTATTCAATCAATCAATTTTATTTATATAGCGCCAAATCACAACAAACAGTTGCCCCAAGGCGCTTTATATTGTAAGGCAAGGCCATACAATAATTACGTAAAAACCCCAATGGTCAAAACGACCACCTGTGAGCAAGCACTTGGCGACAGTGGGAAGGAAAAACTCCCTTTTAACAGGAAGAAACCTCCAGCAGAACCAGGCTCAGGGAGGGGCAGTCTTCTGCTGGGACTGGTTGGGGCTGAGGGAGAGAACCAGGAAAAAGACATGCTGTGGAGGGGAGCAGAGATCAATCACTAATGATTAAATTGGGACTATTCCATTATTGTCTGGAATAGTCCCAGATTGCATTTCAGAGCTTCTAGAATTCAAACATTTTCGTGCAGGTGGTGTTGGGGTGTAATTTTGGGTTTCAGCTTTTTTGTTTTTCACCACTTTCATCCCTGAATATGAGTTGTGATTCACTTGTGTGCGGATTAAAGTTACTAAGTGGGACTCCTGTCTTGTTGCGAGAAAGAAACGAGAATCATCCTCCGTTCTGTTCACACAGCTCCAAACGTTGCGCGGCTCTCTGACAAGTCAAGATAGAATGATAGAATTCAGTCTGAATTAATAACTTCAAAGTGAAACAGTTTTGTTTACTTTTATTTATGTCCAGAGATCAAGGATACAGTGACTAATTTCATATTTATTTACTTTAAGACTCAAGGAAATACATAGAAAACCTGTAAAGCCTACTTTTAGTACAAAATTCACGAGGTATCGATAAGGAATCGGATCGATAAGCAGAATCGATAGATAAAACCTTATCAATACCCATCCCTAGTCCTGACCTTCTTAGCGTTCAGAGACCAGTTGATCAATTCCACGGTTAATCCAACAGTAGTCCAATAGATCTAGTATCCAATATAATTTGAGGAATTCACAGTCTGATGAAGTAGAGACTTGAAGGTTAAAGCAGAGAGATAAGGGAGAGTGGAGGAGATGCGACCGCCCTCGTCAGCGTCCCAAGCTGTTATATATACAGTGAGGAAAATAGGTTTTTGAACACCCTGCAATTTTGCAAGTTCTCCCACTTAGAAATCAATGAGGCGTCTGAAATTTTCATCTTAGGTGCATGTCCACTGTGAGAGACATAATCTAAAAAAAAAAAAAAAAAAAAAAAAAAAAAAAAAAAAAAAAATCTGGAAATCACAATGTATGATTTTTTAATAATTTATTTGTATGTTACTACTGCAAATAAGTATTTGATCCCAAACCGACCAGCAAGAACTCTGGCTCACACAGACTTGTTAATTTTTCTTTAAGAAGCCCTCTTATTCTGCACGCTTTACCTGGATTAATTGCACCTGTTTGAACTTGTTATCTGTATAAAAGACACCTGTTCCCACAATCAATCACACTCCAACCTGTCCACCATAGCCAAGACCAAAGAGCTGTCTAAGGACACCAGGGACAAAACTGTAGACCTGCACAAGGCTGAGATGGACAACAGGCAAGCAGCTTCGTAGAAGACAACTGTTATGATTATTTATTAGAACGTGGAAGAAACACAAGATGACTGGCAATCTCCCTCGGTCTGGGATTCCATGCAAGATCTCACTTTGTGGGGTAAGGATGATTCTGACAAAGCTCAGAACTACACAGGAGGATCTGGTCAATGACCTGAAGAGAGCTGGGACCACAGTCACAAAGATTACATTAGTAACACATGAAGCTGTCATGGTTTAAAATCCTGCAGGGCAGCAAGGTCTCCCTGCTCAAGCCAGCACATGTCCAGGCCCATTTGAAGTTCACCAGTAGCCATCTGGATGATCCAGAGGAGGCATGGGAGAAGATCATGTGGTCAGATGAGACCAGAATAGAGCTTTTTGGAATCAACTCCACTTACCATGTTTAGAGGATGAGAACAACCCCAAGAAAACCACCCCAACAGTGAAGCATGGGGGTAGAAACATCATACTCTGGGGGTGCTCTTCTGCAAAGGGGACAGGACGACTGCACCATATTAAAGGGAGGATGGATGGGGTCATGTATTACGAGATTTTGGCAAACAACCTCCTTCCCTTAGTAAGAGCATTGAAGATGGGTCATGGCTGGGTCTTCCAGCATGACAATGACCCCAAACACACAGCCAGGGCAACTAAGGAGGGGCTCAGTAAGAAGCATTTCAAGGTCCTGGAGTGGCCTGGCCAGTCTCCAGACCTGAACTCAATAGAAAATCTTTGGTGGGAGCTGAAAATCCAAACCTGAAAGATCTAGAGAAGATCTGTATGGAGGAGTGGACCAAAATCCCTGCTGCAGTGTGAGAAAACCTGGTGAAAAACTACAGGAAACGTTTGACCTCTATAATTGCAAACAAATGCTACTGTACCAAATATTAACATTGATGTTCAAATACTTATTTGCAGCAGTAACATACAAATAAATTAAAAAAAAAAAAATCATACATTGTGATTTCCGGACATTTTATTTTTAGATTATGTCTCTCACAGTGGACATGAACCTAAGATGAAAATTTCAGACCCCTCCATGATTTCTAAGTGGGAGAACTTGCAAAATCGCAGGGTGTTCAAATACTTAATTTTCATCACTGTATATATATTTTTACACAGTTATCCTAACCTGTGCCAAGTCAACATGCAGATTTACCTTGGATTTGTTGTGGCGACCCCGAGTGCAAACAAGGGAGCAGCCGAAGGGACTTACTTATCCTTTATTGACCGAGTTTCATTCATGAAGTCTGTGGTGTGTGTACATTTCTGTGTGTGGGTGTGACTGTAAGTGGCACAGTCATAATATAACGAACAGCGGCTCGTTATTTTAAGATATAAATAAAAAAAAATCGTTGGCCTTGTCAAAATTTTAATCACCAACGACAAGTATTTTAACTAGACATTGGTCTAGCAGGAGAAAATGTCAACTAGAAATGGACCGTGCCTGGTCCAAGGCACAGAAAACTAAAACAGAGGTTGATTGGATATCTTTTTATCAGCTCTCTAACAAATGCACCTTCCTAATTCAGAAGGCTAAATTCAATTTTTTTTTTATCCAAACTCTCTGAACATTTAAAAGACCCCAACTAGAGACATTCATCATGAAATGCCCCGCGCGCAGTACTATTTTCCATGTAAAGTGCAGTAATATGTACATGTGTGGGGTCGGTATTTGGTTGAACCCTTATGTGTTTGATGTAAACTGGGATACACAGTGGAAAAACTGGAGATGGACATATTTACACTCAACAAAAATATAAACGCAACACTTTTGGTTTTGCTCCCATTTTGTATGAGATGAATTCAAAGATCTAAAACTTTTTCCACATACACAATATCACCATTTCCCTCAAATATTATTCACAAACCAGTCTAAATCTGTGATAGGGAGCACTTCTCCTTTGCTGAGATAATCCATCCCACCTCACAGGTGTGCCATATCAAGATGCTGATTAGACACCATGATTAGTGCACAGGTGTGCCTTAGACTGCCCACAATAAAAGGCCACTCTGAAAGGTGCAGTTTTATCACACAGCACAATGCCACAGATGTCGCAAGATTTGAGGGAGCGTGCAATTGGCATGCTGACAGCAGGAATGTCAACCAGAGCTGTTGCTCGTATTGAATGTTCATTTCTCTACCATAAGCCGTCTCCAAAGGCGTTTCAGAGAATTTGGGAGTACATCCAACCAGCCTCACAACCGCAGACCACGTGTAACCACACCAGCCCAGGACCTCCACATCCAGCATGTTCACCTCCAAGATCGTCTGAGACCAGCCACTCAGACAGCTGCTGAAACAATCGGTTTGCATAAGCAAAGAATTTCTGCACAAACTGTCAGAAACCGTCTCAGGGAAGCTCATCTGCATGCTCGTCGTCCTCATCGGGGTCTCGACCTGACTCCAGTTTGTCGTCGTAACCGACTTGAGTGGGCAAATGCTCACATTCGCTGGCGTTTGGCACGTTGGAGAGGTGTTCTCTTCACGGATGAATCCCGGTTCACACTGTCCAGGGCAGATGGCAGACAGCGTGTGTGGCGTCGTGTGGGTGAGCGGTTTTCTGATGTCAATGTTGTGGATCGAGTGGCCCATGGTGGCGGTGGGGTTATGGTATGGGCAGGCATCTGTTATGGACTAAGAACACAGGTGCATTTTATTGATGGCATTTTGAATGCACAGAGATACTGTGACGAGATCCTGAGGCCCATTGTTGTGCCATACATCCAAGAGCATCACCTCATGTTGCAGCAGGATAACGCATGGCCCCATGTTGCAAGGATCTGTACACAATTGACAACCTGATCAACTCTATGCGAAGGAAATGTGTTGCACTGCATGAGGCAAATGGTGGTCACACCAGATACTGACTGGTACCCCCCCAATAAAACAAAACTGCACCTTTCAGAGTGGCCTTTTATTATGGACAGTCTAAGGCACACCTGTGCACTAATCATGGTGTCTAATCAGCATCCTGATATGGCACACCTGTGAGGTGGGATGGATTATCTCAGCAAAGGAGAAGTGCTCACTATCACAGATTTAGACTGGTTTGTGAACAATATTTGAGGGAAATGGTGATATTGTGTATGTGGAAAAAGTTTTAGATCTTTGAGTTCATCTCATACAAAATGGGAGCAAAACCAAAAGTGTTGCGTTTATATTTTTGTTTAGTGTATTTCGAAGATGTGGCCAACAGTGACCATAAAAAGTCGATAGCCTTTGAACAAACTATATATGTAGTTTCTGCGAGCAATAGGTACCGAGCTACATTGTGGCGAAGGACTGGACAGTTGTGACCACTGGTGACCTTGAAAAGTAGGTCAAGGTCACCGGCCTTCGAGCCCATGCGACGTACTCCTTCAAGGCTTATACGCACCAAATATGAAGTTTCTGCAAGCAATAGGTGCCGAGCTACGTTGCGGCAAACAAATTTCAGGTGAAGGATTTGACAGTTGACAATTTCAGACGGACAAATGGAAGGATGGACAACCTGGATGCTATATGCCCCGCCTCGCAATGCAAGCGCTGCACGCGACATAAAAAAAAAAAACTTCTGGAAGGTTGTGAGAACTGCTTCGGGTGTCACATCTACTAGTAAGCTGCCTAATTTCCTTGTCAATGATTCCATAAACTTGACTGATAAATGTACCATGTGAGATCACTTTAATGAACATTTCATTAAAGCAGGACATTTGTTTGATTCCCTCAACACTGGTCTAAAAACTGCTGTAAATTGTGAACCTGCTGGAGTAAGACATCCTCTTATTGACTGTCCATTTCAGTTCAAACCTGTGTGCACCTCTGAGGTCAGTAGTGCGTTGAAGATGGATTTAAAAAAAAAAAAGTCAGCTGGTCCTGATGGCTTGGATCCAGTTTTTTCTGGAATCGGCTGTAGACCTGATTGCCGAGCCTAACTGCCATCTTCAATTGCCATCTGCAATTGCAAAAAAATCTCAAAATTATGCATTTTGGCAAAATTATTTGAAAGGTTGGTCTGAATTGAAGGACTTTATAGAATCAAATAATATTTTAAACCCTTTCCAGTCTGGTTTTAGGAAGCAACATAATACCATAACTGCTATCCTAAAAGTTTTAAATGATGTATTTGTGGCATTGGATTCTAAAAGGTTTTGTGTTACACCATTTCTTGATCCTGAGATTTCTTGATCTTGAGACTATTGTCCTTCAGTGTGTTGTAACATTGAATCAGAGCTTTACATAATAAAATTTTTACTTTTTGTTTTTTCATAAAATAACTGTCATGCTACAGCACAAGTATTCACAAAATTACCTGGTAAAAGTAACACATTTAGTGAACAAACCTGCTTTGTAAAAGCAAACTTGAGGATTAAAAGCAGCTTCCAGAACTTTCCGTCCTTTGGTCTCTTCTTTTAAATGATGAATTTCTTCTTCATAATCTGCGATCAATCCTTCTAACAACTCAAATGCTTCATCAGCACCTGTTGGCAGTTGTTTCAGCCTGTCCCTCAGCTGTTGGGCTTTAGACATGTTTGTAGAAAGCCTTTAAAAAGACACAAAAAAGTTATTGACCAAGTGAATTGATGAATCAGTGAGCTATCGGGGGAGAACAAGTGCAGAGACTGAGTGACAGGGTTCTCCCAAGATAGTGGAACAATGGCGTCACGCCATTATACTGCCATCTAGCCCCACTATGCTAAGTAGCATCATCTCATGATGTTTAGCACAAAACTTGGTGGGAATTTGACTGCAACCCATTTTTGTGGGGAAATTTCACATAAACAACTCTCTATTTTAACCAGTTTACATCCAGATGACACAAACCATGACAAAACGCAAACGTTACACAAAGTCATATGATCAGGGGACAATCTTTGGATTTTTTGTTTCATCTTGCTGGTCACCACAGCCTGTGTGGGGTGCAGCAATCACCGGGCTGTCCGGGAAGGAGGCATGTCAGCGCCGCGTGTATGGAGGCAGGTGCACAGCCAAATCGCTCAACGCTGTCTGCCGTGGAATCAATCAGATCAGAGTCTAAGAATGATGCTGCAGCCCCTGTGACAGTGAACCTTCGACAACCAATTTAGTAGTTGACGAGTCACTTGCTTTTAACCTTGAACCAATGAAGCAGTGCTTCGATCTGCTGCTTCGTTGAATCTTTGCTTCTCTCCTCAGAAGCGGCAACTCCGCTTCTTATTCCCTCTCAAAGCCATTAAACTTTGTCAATCGTGAGTCTCTGGGATTCCTTTCTTGTTGTGAGAAAGAAATGAGAACATGATTCTCACCAGCATTACAACAGCGTAACGGCCCGTTATGCTGCTGCATGAAAAAAATTACGCTGCAGCTGGCAGCAAGGGCGGGTGCATTTTGTAGCAGCAGCATCTTGCCTCAGCAGTTCCTGTAGCATCTGTATGTGCTGCAGCAGATGCTGGTGTTTTCAGTTGATTTATTTATTTCAGATGTGTACATATAAAAGCATAAGCAGACCAGAGATGAAAAATGAAAATACAAGTATTAAAAAATGCCTTAAAAATCATTCATTCATAACAAGTGAATGATGAGCAGATGCCAGTGTTTTCACATCCGGTGGCATCTTTATGTGCTGTAGCAGATGCCACCGGATGTATTCTGTTTTACTTATTCATGTAATTATTTATTTCAGATGTGTACATGTAAATACATTAACAGATAATAGATGAAAAAATAAAAATAAAAAGTTTAAAAAAAACCTTCAAACTCATTCATTCATTAAGTTCCAAAAATGAGGATAAGGGGGGAAAAAAAACAGATCTAACCAGCAATACAACAATGTAAAAAAAAAAGTCTGAAATTAACAGGGAAATCCTGTAAAATGACATAAAAAACAATAAAAAAAAACAATAGTGTTTAATTGACAGCAATAACTGCACAAATTTTATCTTCAAAACAGGCAATTAACATCTTATCTGTTCCATATATTGTAATTGTTAACATGCAAAAATAAACTTATTTTGAATTGTAGTAATTATTATTTAATAAGACATAGATGGATGGATAGATGGATAGAAGGTAAACAGTTTCTGTATTTGTTAGTAAATGGCAGATGCCAGTGTTTTCAGTATTTCGCACCGCACTTCTGGTGGCATCGATATACATATACATATTATATATATAAAATTTAACTGCTAACACTTTCTGTAATTGTGTATATTTAAGTAATCTTTGTTTACTGTTTGGGATAAATAAAGTTGATCATATATATATATATATATATATATATATATATATATATATATACATACACACACATTATGCAGTCTTCATTATTTCACCTATTTTATTATTATTTCACCTAACTACAAGTGAATAACTGTCCTGTGTCAGTTCGTGTGACCTGACACAAACTCCACTGTGGCAGCTTGATGACAGCTGCCTTAGATTAGATTACAATTTGTTCATGTAAATGGGGAGTCTTCTTCACAGACTAAGGTTAATTATGGAGTTCCACAAGGTTCTGTGCTAGGACCAATTTTATTCACTTTATACATGCTTCCCTTAGGCAGTATTATTAGAAAGCATTGCTTAAATTTTCATTGTTACGCAGATGATACCCAGCTTTATCTATCCATGAAACCAGAAGACACACACCAATTAGTTAAACTGCAGGAATGTCTTACAGACAAAGACATGGATGACCTCTAATTTCCTGCTTTTAAATTCAGATAAAACTGAAGTTATTGTACTTGGCCCCACAAATCTTAGAAACATGGTGTCTGACCAGATCCTTACTCTGGATAGCATTACCCTGATCTCTAGTAATACTGTGAGAAATCTTGGAGTCATTTTTGATCAGGATATGTCCTTCAATGCGCATATTAAGCAAATATGTAGGACTGCTTTTTTTTGCATTTGCGCAATATCTCTAAAATTAGAAAGGCCTTGTCTCAGAGTGACGCTGAAAAACTAATTCATGCATTTATTTCCTCTAGGCTGGACTACTGTAATTCATTATTAACAGGTTGTCCTAAAAGTTCCCTGAAAAGCCTTCAGTTAATTCAAAATGCTGCAGCTAGAGTACTGACGGGGACTAGAAGGAGAGAGCATATTTCACCCATATTGGCCTATCTCCATTGGCTTCCTGTTAATTGTAGAATTTAAAATTCTTCTTCTTACTTATAAGGTTTTGAATAATCAGGTCCCATCTCATCTTAGGGACCTCATAGTACCATATCACCCCAATAGTGCGCTTCGCTCTCAGACTGCAGGCTTACTTGTAGTTCCTAGGGTTTGTAAGAGTAGAATGGGAGGCAGAGCCTTCAGCTTTCAGGCTCCTCTCCTGTGGAACCAGCTCCCAATTCGGATCAGGGAGACAGACACCCTCTCTACTTTTAAGATTAGGCTTAAAACTTTCCATTTTGCTAAAGTTTATAGTTAGGGTTGGATCAGGTGACCCTGAACCATCCCTTAGTTATGCTGCTATAGACTTAGACTGCTGGGGGGTTTCCCATGATGCACTGAGTGTTTCTTTCTCTTTTTGCTCTGTATGCACCACTCTGCATTTAATCATTAGTGATTGATGTCTGCTCTCTTCCACAGAATGTCTTTTTCCTGATTCTCTCCCCTCAGCCCCAACCAGTCCCAGCAGAAGACTGCCCCTCCCTGAGCCTGGTTCTGCTGGAGGTTTCTTCCTGTTAAAAGGGAGTTTTTCCTTCCCAATGTCGCCAAGTGCTTGCTCACAGGGGGTCGTTTTGACCGTTGGGGTTTTTCTGTAATTATTGTATGGCTTTTGCCTTACAATATAAAGCGCCTTGGGGCAACGGTTTGTTGTGATTTGGCGCTATATAAATAAAATTGATTTGATTTAATTTTATCAGCAGTCATTATGAGGCTATAAATAGAGAGACATATGTTTATATAGATTATATAAAGCTCTGTCTTCATTATTTCGCATGTTTTTAACTACAAAGGACTACTCTCAAACAGCGGGTCCAAAATCAACCTACAGAAATCATCTTTTTTTGTTTTCTTTTCTTCATCAACCTCAGTCAAACCCATTTAAAGATGTCAATCATGACTCACTTTTCTGCTGATTAAAGTCACTTCCAGACTATTGTTTGTTATTGGGGCAAGAAAAGAAAATCGTCCACCATTTCACACCAGTTTTTTTTTTCTTGTTCCTCATGATGTGTGTTTTCCATGGGACCGTGCACAAAGGTCCTCTGTTGTGGATCATTGCGCGAATGGGAAAAGTTCTTGGGGGAAGTTCTCGTACAGCTGCTAAAGTTCTTCTGCAGTGTACATCGCACCGAGCGCTGAAGGGAAGTTCTCTTACAGCCGCTAAAGTTCTCCTCACAGCGAGCCATGAGCCGAGTGCTGCAGTTTAAGGTAGACCGGGGCCACCTTCCCCCGCTAGATTTTTTTAATTTCCGACATTTTTTTAAAAAACATATGGATTTGAATCGTGTGATTGCGTCAGACAAGCTTGAACCCTCGTGCGCATGCGTGAGTTTTTTCATGCCTGTCCGTTGCGTCATTCACCTGTGAGCAGGGTTTGTGTGAGCACTGGTCCACCCTCTCGGCGGATTTTTGTGATTTTTATTGTGATTTGGCGCTATATAAATAAAACTGATTTGATTTGATTCTGTCTTTGCTGTAAAGAAGAGTCATTTACATTCAACAGACAGTGCTCCAGACGTGAGGCAGAAGTCATGAGAAGCAAAGCAGATTTGACTTAAGGTTTTGATTTATAAACCAAATTAATCTGGATAGTTTATCTACATTTTTGCCAAGTGAAAATACAACACATCTTTTCATTTTAAAATAATGTGCTAATTCTAAATCATCAAACCTTTATTTAACCAGGAAAAGCTCATTGAGATTGAAAATCTCTTTTCCAAGAGAGTTCTGGCCAAGACGGGCAGCAAAAACACAAAGTTAACACAAACAAAAGAGACAAACAGGATAAGACATACATTGATACTCAAGAAACATGTTAAAAATAACTATCAAGTGATCATCTGTCCAAACATCTACAGACTGATGTTTCAGCCTCCAAGTCTTGTAGTAGTGCTTTAAAAGTGTTTAATGAGACCAGCTCCTGAAGTTTCAGATCATTTTGTAAATTGTTCCCGGTGAAGGGTGCGGCAAATTTAAAAGCCTTCTTTCCCCGTTCTGTTCTGACCTTAGGAACAGACAGTAACAGCAGATCCTGGGAGCGCAGACTATAACTACCTGCGGCTTTTGTGCTGATAAAAACCTGGAGATATGAGGGAAGCAAGCCTAAAATACATTTGTAGATTAAAAGATGCCAATGGCTTTTTCTTCGAGAAGACAGATCTGACCAACCAACACGAGAATACAACAAACAATGATGAGTAAGAGATTTTAAGTTGGTGACAAACCTTAAGGCACCATGATAAACAGAATCTAAAACACGCAGACTTTGAACAGAAGCATTCATATAGATTACGTCACCGTAATCCAACACAGACATAAAAGTAGATGCAACCAATCTCTTTTTGGCCGCAAATGACAGACAAGCTTGATTCTAAAGTAAAAACCTAATTTCACTTTCAGTCTCTTTGCCAGCTGCTGGATGTGAGGTGTAAAAGAGAGACTGTCATCAACTAAAATCCCAAGATATCTATACTGAGACACTTGTTCAATTTGTACTCCTTGAGAAGAAGTGATTACTGGCAAATTCTGTGATTTAGATTTGGAGTTTGAAAACAACATGCATTTGGTTTTGGCTGCATTTAAAACAAGTTTTAAGCCATTAAAATTTGACTGGACAATATTAAAAGTGGTCTGCAGCTGGGATAGAGCCAATTCTAATGTGGGCGCTGAGGTGTATATCACAGTATCATCTGCGTAAAAATGAAATTTAGCACCAGAAACATTGTCTGTAACATTATTTATATATAGAATGAAGAGGAGTGGTCCGAGGACAGACCCCTGTGGAACGCCCTTAGTATTTTCTAGCCAACTGGAAGTGAGCCCGTTTGATTGTACACACTGAGACCTATGCAAAAGAGAGTTAGCAAACCAGTTGACAGATTGTGGCGAAAGTCCAACTCTGAGAAGTCTTTGTAATAGCAGTGTATGATCAACTGTGTCGAAGGCTTTGGATAAATCGATGAAAAGAGCTGCACAGTGGTGCTTACTGTCAAGACAGTCAAATCATTAAGCACTTTTAAAGCTGCAGTAGTTGTACTATGTGATTTCCTAAAAACCCGACTGATGGACAGATAAAATATTGTTGTTAAGAAATTCTTTGAGCTGATTGCTAATGAGCTGTTCTTGCACCTTAGCTAGAACAGACAGTTTAGAGATGAGATGATAATTATTCGATATTAAGGGGTCACCCCCTTTGAACGGGGGAGAACATAGGCAGATTTCCATACACTGGGGAGTTCATTGGTTGCAAGAGACAGATTAAAAATATGTGTTAAAGGAGCAGCGACAAAATCAGCTGCAAGGTTTAAAAAGTAAGGCTCTAATTTGTCAGGACCAGCTGATTTAGAGATGTTTAAAAGTGTCAGGGCTTTATGCACCTCAGAAACAGTGAAAGGAGTGAAACTAAAAGACTGGACAGACAAGGGATGATCACAGGACCAGCAAGTGGCAGGACAATTATAAGTACTATTAACAGATTCAAATAAGGAACCAGAGGCTATGAAGTGCTCATTAAAACAATTCAGCCTTATCAGTAATTAGGATGAATCCTTCACAATGCAAGATGGCAACTCAGCAGCAGTATTGTTCGTATCCAAAGATTTGATAGTTTTCCAAATTTTAGAAGGATTGCTTAGATTTTTAGAGGATTGGGTGAGGAAATGATCAGCTTTGGCTTTCCTGATGGCTACAGTACAGGAGTTTTGAAGCTGCCTGAACCGTAGCCAATCAGTGTTGCTATGAGTTTTTCTGGCTTTTGCCCAAGCAAGTTTTCGCTCATGAAGCAGATCTGTTAGGTGAGAGGTGAACCAGGGATTGTTCCTTCCTTTGACTCTAAAACATCTGAGGAGAGCATGCTTATTAACAATATCAGTAAATCCATCATAAAAAAATTTCCAGGCAGTCTCCACATCAGCAATAAGACCAATTTTGTCCCAGTCGAAATGAAACAGATCGTGAAGGAACCCTTGTTCTGAGAAGTGCTTCATATCACGCTTGATAATGATGGAAGATTTGTTTTTTGAAATTTTTGTATTTCAAACAGTTGCAACGACACAGTGGTCACTGATGTCATTAGCAAATGTAGAAGGTGTAGAATATTTGTGGAAAGTTTGTTATTATTAGATCAATTAAAGATGACTTGTCAGGAGCTTTCATATTGGGTCTTGTAGCACCTTCAACAATCTGAAACAAGTTTAACGAATCACAATATGCTTCACAATCATCAGATACTGGTTGCAACCAGTTCCAATTTAGATCACCCAGGATTACTAGTTCATTAAAATTCAAGTCAGCTAGAAGCTGCATCAAAGAGGGTAATGCTCCACTTTCAGCTGATGGTGTCCTTTAACAACCAACAACAGTTATATGTAAAGCTTTAGAAACCTCAAGATCCAGTGCTAAGAACTCAAACTGCTTGCTTACTGCCTTAGAAAGTAGTACATTTACCTTAAATTTCTTCTTAGTGAAGATTGCAACACCCCCACCTCTTTTGAGGCGGTCAGACCTACGTGTATACATGTTGTAACACGTTGTAATGTGTATACACGTATACAAGTTGTAACCATCAATATGGATATCATTGTCAGAAATGGACTTGCTGAGCCAAGTTTCAGATAAGACAATGACATCTGCATCAGTTGAATGTGCCCAAATGCGAACCATGTCCATTTTAGCAATCAGACTGCGAACATTCAAATGAAATAAACCAAGACCAGATCTTAATTTAAAAACAGCTGGGGTGTCAAAAGTTGTTGCAGATTCTGGGCCTGGGTTGGGCTGGATATTCCCAGAAATCAACAATAATAAAGCAACAAAACACCTTAGCTTGAGAGGATTACTCTTGAACTTATGTGAAATTTTGACTTCAAAGATAAAGTCATGGAAAACATTTGGACTAACATTAAAGTTATCTTGAAGACACAACACAGGTCAGACTGAACAGATCCAAAGAAGTAGTAAAGAACAGGGGAGTGATGCCACTTCTAACACTCTGTATTGAGTCCATACTACCAGGTACGATCACCCCCCTGTAGACTGCATCCCAGTTCAAAAAGCGCCAGGCGGGATTTTTCATTCCCCTGGGAGCCGGCACCAGAAATGCATAAAGTCAATAAACAGAGCTAATTCTAAAAGTTTGAACATGAACACACACAGATGCCAAAAGGCATTATCGGAAAATGAGCCTCTGCCCATCACTGATTGGTTTATTATATGCAAAAACTAACACACAAGTTACTGTAATGTGTGTTGTTTTTAAAAAATAAATGTGTTTGTGAAATATGTCATTTTTTTCATTTGTAAAAAAAGGCATTTGCAAAAATTAAAATTCTGCTTGTTAAGTGCGATTCAGCGCAACAGTGTGTGATATTTGGGCAGGCGCTAGTCACACTGCCATCCAGTAAATAGAGTTCTATGCATTTTGACCCATGTACTGGATGGGTTAGGGTTCGTTCCACAGGGGGAAGGGGATATGCATGTTTACAGGGTGAAGACAAAAGTAAAACAGAGACTTTCTGTTTTCAGGGTTAAACTGAACTAGCTGTGATAAATATTTAACAAAGTGTAACTCACTTTTCAAAATTAAAAAGTAAAATATAAATGAGCTGTGACCAATATTATGTATGACGTGAAGCTTCCCAATGTTACTGCTTTTGTTTTGTTTCTGGTCAATTAAAAATGAAATACTGTGTAAAAAGATTTGACACAATGAACTAGTTTGAGCCTGTTTGGTCATCAATATTGGTTATCAATATATCATTACCTTTTGCTCCATTATTTATCATAGTTTAATTGCCAACAGTATTTTATGGATAACTGTGACCAAACTATGATTGTGTTGTCTGTGCACTTGATGATCTTCCTCCTTTAATCTGAGCTTCGGTTCATGTTGGAGAAAAAAAAATGTTTTTTTTTTCCTTTTGCAGCTTTTCCTCATTTGAAATCAGGATCAAAAACTCTCAGACACAGATGTGCTGACGTCATCTCAGAACCGATGCCTGACCAATGAACAGTCTGTGCGCCTGATGCGTGTCAGTCACGCGATTTCTAGGAAACAACACGAGCTTCGATTCAGGCTTCAGTCACTTGCAGGACTCGACACAAGGTTCACGGTTTCGACAGTGTCAACTGCCTGCGTACACGGCGGCGCTACAAGTTATTAAGATTAGTTCATACAAGAACATGCCAAAGCGTTTTAACTCTGAGTCAACATTACGGCGTTTTGTCAACAAACGTGTTTGTTGCAGTAAGTCGCAAAGTTAGACATCCGGAACATCACCGTCACACGAACAACCGGAAGAAAAAAAAAAACGAGGAAACAAATAATAAACCAACATTCAACACTTAACGTCATCCTGTTAAAACAAACAAAAAACATTTACCTGATCACCAGCGGCCAACAGCAAACACAAAAAGACAAAACTCCAGTAGATGCGTCCAGACTGCATTAGCAGCAGTTAGCTGCTGTTTCAAAACTTTCTCAGTTGTTCGACTTTATCGCGCCAACTTCACCTTTTCTTCTTTCGGTTTACGGTCGACCATTGTACTGCTGAAGCGCTTCAAAAAACATATTCGAGGTTCACAGAGTGAAGCTTGAGGAAGAATTTCCAGCTAACTAGCTTTAGCCACGGGCAGCAACTAGTGACGTTAAGCTCGAGACAGTCTGCTCGACACTGCATCGAGCTTTTTGAACCAGAAGTGTCAGTGAGCAGCGTTTGGAGCACGCCCCCCATCACATGACCACTGCGAGCGAGGCCTCGTTACGTCACACCACGTGTCGAGCTTCGCGGAAAATTCGAATAATCTGGGCGTTTCAATACGACCTGCCGAGTATTTAAATGAGATCTGAATCGCAGCTCAAACCGTGGGTTTGTGAGAGGAGGAGATTGCTGGCGACAGTTACTGCCAATCACCACGTGAATCGGAGCCAAGGAAAGCATTAATTTATATTTAGGTCTAGTTTAGAGTTCATTTAGTATAGTTAGCTACATACACATAGGATCTAACGTAGACAGACACACACCAAACACAACAGGCATCCATTCATATACAACATTTATTCACACAGTACATCAACACAGGTTATACGTTAGACTATATATTATAGGTAGATCAGAGACTGAGCTGAGTGACTGAAGAACTGTGATTTTGTTGAAGTGAAAGGTGTGAGAAAGGTGAGTGTGTGTGTGTGTGTCAGACAGTGAGTAGTGGTGAGGAAGGGACATGGAGGAGCCAGTTCCAAAAAGAGAATGATCAATCGCTTGGGAGAACTTTGATCTAATAAGCCCCAAAAAGGTCAAGTGCTTGATTTGTGCTCCGTCAAAAAAGCTGGGCCAGTGGTATGTTTACCACTGTGTTACATCACTTTTCCTTCTAACAACACACAATTAGCGTTTGGGAACTGAGGACACTAATTGTTGAAGCTTTGTAGGTGGAATTCTTTCCTGTTCTTGCTTGATGTATGACTTCAGTTGTTCAACAGTCCGGGGTCTCTGTTGTCGTAATTCATGCTTCATAATGTGCCACACATTTTCAGTGGGCGACAGGTCTGGACTGGAGGCAGGCCAGTCTAGTACGCGCACTCATTTACTATGAAGCCACGCTGTTGTAACACGTGCAGAATGTTGCTTGACATTGTCTTGCTGAAATAAACAGGGACGTCCCTGAAAAAGACGTTGCTTGGATGGCAGCATGTGTTGCTCCAAAGCCTGGATGTACCTTTCAGCATTGATTGTGCCTTCACAGATGTGTAAGTTGTCCATGCCATGGGCACTAACACACCCCCATACCATCACAGATGCTGGGTTTTGATCTTTGCGCTGGTAACAATCTGGATGGTCTTTTTCCACTTTTGTCCAGAGGACATGACATCCATGATTTCTAAAAACAATTTGAAATGTGGACTCATCAGACCACAGCACACTTTTCCACTTTGTGTCTGTCCATTTCAAATGAGCTCGGGTTTTTCTGGATGTTGTTGATGTATGGATTTCGCTTTGCGTGGTAGAGTTTTAACTTGCACTTGTAGATGTAGCGACGAACTGTGTTAACTGACAATGGTTTTCTGAAGTGTTCCTGAGCCCATGCGGTAAGATCCTTTACACAATGATGTTGATTTTTAATGCAGTGCCACCTGAGGAATCAAAGGTCACGGGCATTCAATGTTGGTTTTCGGCCTTGCCGATTACGTGTAGAAAGTTCTCCAGATTCTCTGAATCTTCTGATTATATTATGGACTGTGGATGATGGAATCCCTAAATTCCTTGCAACTGAACATTGAGAAACATTGTTCTTAAACTGTTGGACTATTTTTTCACACAGTTGTTCACAAAGTGGTGATCCTCGCCCTATCTTTTCTTGTCAATGGCTGAGCCTTTTGGGGATGCTCCTTTTATACCCAATCATGACACTCACCTGTTTCCAATTAACCTGTTCACCTGTGGAATGTTCCATACAGGTGTTCTTTGAGCATTCATCAACTTTCCTCATCTTTTGTTGCCCCTGTCACAACTTTTTTGAAATGTGTTGCAGGCATCCATTTCAAAATGAGCAAATATTTGCACAAAAACAACAAAGTTTATCAGTTTGAACAGTAAATATCTTGTCTTTGTGGTGTATTCAATTGAATGTAGGTTGAAGAGGATTTGCAAATCATTGTATTCTGTTTTTATTTACATTTCACACAACGTCCCAACTTCATTGGAATTGGGGTTGTAAATCCACTGAAAAATCATGTTGGACTGAATAAAAACACTTTGTGTCCAAAGCTGGTTTCTGGATCCTGTCTGAGGTGCAGAACGGTCTGAACCTTTGCATGACGACACAAATCTGTTTGTTTTTGATTTTGTCTTCAGGCTGAGTTTGTGTGATCTGTCAGAGAGAAGCTGTGAAGTTCTGAGCTCAGTTCTCAGCTCTCAGTCCTCCAGTCTGAGAGAACTGGACCTGAGTAACAACGATCTGCAGGATTCAGGAGTGAAGCTGCTGTCTGCTGGACTGCAGAGTCCACACTGTCACCTGGAGACTCTCAGGTCAGGACTCATCCATGTGTGCAGCAGCTCCATAAATCGGAGTGAAGCTGCAGCTTTGCTCCCTGTCATGTTGTGTGAGTGTTGATGGATCTCAGTGTTTGAACCACAGTCATGAGCTCATCCTGCAGCAGACATCAGTGTGTCTGTGCTGCTGCAAAGTGGGGACGTCCTGACACTGTCCTCACATTGTGTCTGTTGGTTTGTGTGTCTGCAGGCTGTCAGGCTGTCTGATCACACATGAAGGCTGTGCTTCTCTGGCCTCAGCTCTGACCTCCAACCCCTCCCATCTCAGAGACCTGGACCTGAGCTACAACCATCCAGGAGACTCAGTCAAGCTGCTGGATCCACTCCGGACTCTGGACTCTCTCAGGTATGGACTGGGTCTGGTGGAGGAGCTCCGTGTGGTTCCTGTGGACCTGACACACCGAGCTGACCTCAAACACCTCACACTGACAAACAGCGACTCAGCAAACTCTTTGTGCCGACTCATTATTCCTGTTTGACATGAACACGTGAGCTGACCTCTAACATACGTGTGTGTATGTTCTGCTCACGTGTTTGAGGAAATCATTTGTTAGTTGTTCACACATTCTGGTCCAAAGACAAACAAAAACAGTCGTCGATCATTTTCACTGTCAGTCTGTTCAGAGTCACATGTTTCAAAGAGGAATGGAGACAAAAAGCTTCATTTCTCTGAAGCAGGAGTCACCAACCTGCTCCTGGAGATCACCTGCTGCCTGCATGTTCTGCGTGTGGACCTGCTGCAGCCACAGCTGATGAGTCCAGTTTGCAGCTGGTTGGCTGAACACACCTGACTTAATGAGCAGTGGGTGGAGCCTGCAGAGTCAGGTGACCTCCAGCAGCAAGGTTGGTGAGCCCTGATTAGTTAAATACACTTCAACAGATTTTCACCAGAATCTTCAAACCTGAAAAAGCCAAAAGTTGTTGTTTGCTGCTGATCAGCACAGTTAGAGGTGATCAATAATCAATGATCCATTTGGAGCGATGAGTGTGTTAGAAGAGAAGAACTAACGTGTGTGGATGAGATCAATGTCATGTTGATGTTTCCATGATTAAAGACCATGTGTTGCTCCGCCCCCCCCTCCTTTCAGGGTGGATCCTGGTGGAGTCCGATGGCTGAGACCAGGTCTGAGGAAGTGTAAGTGTCTTTGTACTTTGATCCATCTGTTTCCATAGAAACCACCCTCTGTGACATCACTCATTCAAGTCCTACTGACACTGAAGCAGAGTTCAACATGAAGGCTGCTACAAACCATCAACTGATCACTCCGACTGTGTCGTCATGTTGATCGGTGAACTGATTGATTGATAACTGTGTTGTGGTGTTGATTGATGAACCCAAATATTGATAACTGTGTCATGGTGTTGATTGATGAATCGAACGATTAACTCAATCAATCAATCAATCAGTTTTTTTATATAGCGCCAAATCACAACAAACAGTTGCCCCAAGGCGCTTTATATTGTAAGGCAAGGCCATACAATAATTATGTAAAACCCCAACGGTCAAAACGACCCCCTGCGAGCAAGCACTTGGCTACAGTGGGAAGGAAAAACTCCCTTTTAACAGGAAGAAACCTCCAGCAGAACCAGGCTCAGGGAGGGGCAGTCTTCTGCTGGGACTGGTTGGGGCTGAGGGAGAGAACCAGGAAAAAGACATGCTGTGGAGGGGAGCAGAGATCGATCACTAATGATTAAATGCAGAGTGGTGCATACAGAGCAAAAAGAGAAAGAAACAGTGCATCATGGGAACCCCCCAGCAGTCTACGTCTATAGCAGCATAACTAAGGGATGGTTCAGGGTCACCTGATCCAGCCCTAACTATAAGCTTTAGCAAAAAGGAAAGTTTTAAGCCTAATCTTAAAAGTAGAGAGGGTGTCTGTCTCCCTGATCTGAATTGGGAGCTGGTTCCACAGGAGAGGAGCCTGAAAGCTGAAGGCTCTGCCTCCCATTCTACTCTTACAAACCCTAGGAACTACAAGTAAGCCTGCAGTCTGAGAGCGAAGCGCTCTATTGGGGTGATATGGTACTACGAGGTCCCTAAGATAAGATGGGACCTGATTATTCAAAACCTTATAAGTAAGAAGAAGAATTTTAAATTCTATTCTAGAATTAACAGGAAACCAATGAAGAGAGGCCAATATGGGTGAGATATGCTCTCTCCTTCTAGTCCCCGTCAGTACTCTAGCTGCAGCATTTTGAATTAACTGAAGGCTTTTTAGGGAACTTTTAGGACAACCTGATAATAATGAATTACAATAGTCCAGCCTAGAGGAAATAAATGCATGAATTAGTTTTTCAGCATCACTCTGAGACAAGACCTTTCTGATTTTAGAGATATTGCGTAAATGCAAAAAAGCAGTCCTACATATTTGTTTAATATGCGCTTTGAATGACATATCCTGATCAAAAATGACTCCAAGATTTCTCACAGTATTACTAGAGGTCAGGGTAATGCCATCCAGAGTAAGGATCTGGTCAGACACCATGTTTCTAAGATTTGTTGGGCCAAGTACAATAACTTCAGTTTTATCTGAGTTTAAAAGCAGGAAATTAGAGGTCATCCATGTCTTTATGTCTGTAAGACAATCCTGCAGTTTAGCTAATTGGTGTGTGTCCTCTGGCTTCATGGATAGATAAAGCTGGGTATCATCTGCGTAACAATGAAAATTTAAGCAATACCGTCTAATAATACTGCCTAAGGGAAGCATGTATAAAGTGAATAAAATTGGTCCTAGCACAGAACCTTGTGGAACTCCATAATTAACTTTAGTCTGTGAAGAAGATTCCCCATTTACATGAACAAATTGTAATCTATTAGACAAATATGATTCAAACCACCGCAGCGCAGTGCCTTTAATACCTATGGCATGCTCTAATCTCTGTAATAAAATGTTATGGTCAATAGTATCAAAAGCAGCACTGAGGTCTAACAGAACAAGCACAGAGATGAGTCCACTGTCCGAGGCCATAAGAAGATCATTTGTAACCTTCACTAATGCTGTTTCTGTACTATGATGAATTCTAAAACCTGACTGAAACTCTTCAAATAGACCATTCCTCTGCAGATGATCAGTTAGCTGTTTTACAACTACCCTTTCAAGAATTTTTGAGTTAAAAGGAAGGTTGGAGATTGGCCTATAATTAGCTAAGATAGCTGGGTCAAGTGATGGCTTTTTAAGTAATGGTTTAATTACTGCCACCTTAAAAGCCTGTGGTACATAGCCAACTAACAAAGATAGATTGATCATATTTAAGATCGAAGCATTAAATAATGGTAGGGCTTCCTTGAGCAGCCTGGTAGGAATGGGGTTTAATAAACATGTTGATGGTTTGGATGAAGTAACTAATGAAAATAACTCAGACAGAACAATCGGAGAGAAAGAGTCTAACCAAATACCGGCATCACTGAAAGCAGCCAAAGATAACGATACGTCTTTGGGATGGTTATGAGTAATTTTTTCTCTAATAGTTAAAATTTTGTTAGCAAAGAAAGTCATGAAGTCATTACTAGTTAAAGTTAATGGAATACTCAGCTCAATAGAGCTCTGACTCTTTGTCAGCCTGGCTACAGTGCTGAAAAGAAACCTGGGGTTGTTCTTATTTTCTTTAATTAGTGATGAGTAGAAAGATGTCCTAGCTTTACGGAGGGCTTTATTATAGAGCAACAGACTCTTTTTCCAGGCTAAGTGAAGATCTTCTAAATTAGTGAGACGCCATTTCCTCTCCAACTTACGGGTTATCTGCTTTAAGCTACGAGTTTGTGAGTTATACCACGGAGTCAGGCACTTCTGATTTAAAGCTCTCTTTTTTAGAGGAGCTACAGCATCCAAAGTTGTCTTCAATGAGGATGTAAAACTATTGACGAGATACTCTATCTCACTTACAGAGTTTAGGTAGCTACTCTGCACTGTGTTTGTATATGGCATTAGAGAACATAAAGAAGGAATCATATCCTTAAACCTAGTTACAGTGCTTTCTGAAAGACTTCTAGTGTAATGAAACTTATTCCCCACTGCTGGGTAGTCCATCAGAGTAAATGTAAATGTTATTAAGAAATGATCAGACAGAAGGGAGTTTTCAGGGAATACTGTTAAGTCTTCTATTTCCATACCATAAGTCAGAACAAGATCTAAGATATGATTAAAGTGGTGGGTGGACTCATTTACTTTTTGAGCAAAGCCAATAGAGTCTAATAATAGATTAAATGCAGTGTTGAGGCTGTCATTCTCAGCATCTGTGTGGATGTTAAAATCGCCCACTATAATTATCTTATCTGAGCTAAGCACTAAGTCAGACAAAAGGTCTGAAAATTCACAGAGAAACTCACAGTAACGACCAGGTGGATGATAGATAATAACAAATAAAATTGGTTTTTGGGACTTCCAATTTGGATGGACAAGACTAAGAGTCAAGCTTTCAAATGAATTAAAGCTCTGTCTGGGTTTTTGATTAATTAATAAGCTGGAATGGAAGATGTCGCCTGCTCTGGCCCCCGGAAGACAATTGACTATGGTTGCTGGTGTCGCTAACTTCACATTTCGCAAAACAGAGTCGCCAATAACCAGGGTTTGATCCTCGGCGGGTGTGTCGTCGAGTGGGGAAAAACGGTTAGAGATGTGAACGGGTTGGCGGTGTACACGGGGCTTCTGTTTAGGGCTACGCTTCCTCCTCACAGTCACCCAGTCAGCCTGCTTTCCTGGCTGCTCGGGATCTGCCAGGGGGTAACTAACGGCGGCTAAGCTACCTTGGTCCGCACCGACTACAGGGGCCTGGCTAGCTGTAGAATTTTCCACGGTGTGGAGCCGAGTCTCCAATTCGCCCAGCCTGGCCTCCAAAGCTACGAATAAGCTACACTTATTACAAGTACCGTTACTGCTAAAGGAGGCCGAGGAATAACTAAACATTTCACACCCAGAGCAGAAAAGTGCGGGAGAGACAGGAGAAGCCGCCATGCTAAATCGGCTAAGAGCTAGTAGCTACGCTAAGCTAGCGGATTCCTAAAAACACGCAAAGTGAATAATGTGTAAATAATTTAGAGGTGATTCAGCAGAAGGAGTGCTTTAGTTAAGGCACGTAAAGATTACACTGGGAAACAAATTGTAATCTAGATAACTAGATCAATCTAACTGCGCAGATTAAACAGCTAACAGATACAGAAAAACACCGCTGTACTCCGGAACAGGAAGTGATACAATACCGCAGTGAGAGCCAACCACTCTCACTGCGATCAACATA
The DNA here is from genome assembly GCF_902500255.1 of Thalassophryne amazonica. NCBI lineage: Eukaryota > Metazoa > Chordata > Actinopteri > Batrachoidiformes > Batrachoididae > Thalassophryne > Thalassophryne amazonica. The sequence continues at coordinate 3,873,192 of NC_047125.1, forward strand.
ACTGTGTCATGTTGATTGATGAACTGATCGATTGATAACTGTGTTGTGTTCTGTTCCATCAGATTTCTCTAAACTCTCTCTGGATCCAAACTCAGCGAACAGAAACTCAAACTGTCCAAAAACAACACAAAGGTGGAACATGTGGATGAGGATCAATCATATCCTGATCATCCAGACAGATTTGACCTTTGCCCTCAGGTCCTGTCTTCAACTGGTCTGACTGGTCGCTGTTACTGGGAGGTCGAGTGGAGAGGAGACGTTTATATATCAGTGACTTACAGAAGAATCAGAAGGAAAGGAAACAGTGTGGAATGTGAGTTTGGATCTAATGATCATTCCTGGACTCTGTTCTGCTGTGATGATCGTTCTTGTTTATCTGTCCTTCATAATATCAGACGAACAGTCCTTCCTCGCTCCCCTTCATCCTCTCACAGAGTCTCAGTGTTTGTGGACTGTCCTGCTGGCACTCTGTCCTTCTATGAAGTCTCCTCTGACTCTCTGATCCACCTCCACACCTTCTGCTGCACGTTCACTGAACCTCTGTGTGCTGGCTTCGGGTTCTGGTTTGGTTAGCTGTAGAATCAATCACTGTTGAGTTGAGTGTTTGACCTATTTTTATTTTTACCAAATAAAGCTACACAGTTTTATTGTTACTGCCATAACTCCAAGAAAAGTCTAAATGTTAAATAGCAATTTTTTCATTTAAAGTTTTTTAACCATCATGTAATAAAAGAAAATAGCACAGTGCTGTTTCATATTTCTTTATATTTTGAGAAATATATTTCTCGACCCACATCAGAAACGTAATTTGCTGAATGAATGAATCTTCCATTACGACATTAAACATTACTTTTCATGCTATTTTATTTGTCTAAAAATAGTTTTGCTAATGTAAGAAAAACATTTTTTAACTTCCAAATGTACAGTAATCAGAAATTGATGAATTAAAAACATATTTGTAATGATTTTACGGTGGCCAAGAATTTGAAAACAGAGATCACTATCAGATCTTGAACTGGATTAGTTACTAGTACAAGTTAGTTTAAAAGACTGTGATCTCATCACAAGACCATGGGGGCAGAAACATGACCACACACAAAAACATGCCCCTTCTACATTACTGTTAAAAATAACAATCCTCTTCATAAAGGCTTCTTCAGTGATGTCATAGAGTGCGTGTGGCCCTTTGAATAGTGAGGATAGAGAGTGTGTTGAAAACAGAGGGAAGATTTTTGGTCTGTACATTTTTCAGGAGCAGAGCAGAAACATGCTTTTTCAACAGAAACAGGGTGTCTCTGTGAGTGTTTGCATAATCAATTTCTCTTTCATCATCATAATATTTTTCAAAGATGAAAACAGCCAAATGGTTTCCTGTTCTGTATTGAACATTTTTTCAGGAGCAGAGCAGAAGCATGGTTTCTCAACACACACAGGGTGTGTGTGTGTGTGTTTTCATGGAACCACCTTTGTTCATTGCTGAACTTGCTGTTTTATCTTAATTTCCAAAGAGAACAGCAAAAAGGTTTTATTTCTGTTCTGACAACACTGCATCCTTTGATCCAACTTTTTCATGCAGCAAACAGTGAAATGGTTTCTCCACTGTGTGTGTGTGTGTGTGTGTGTGTGTGTGTGTGTGTGTGTGTGTGTGTGTGTGTGTGTGTGTGTGTGTGTGTGTGTGTGTGTGTGTGTGTGTGTGTGTGTGTGAAAATGCTCAATCTGCTGTTTTATCTTAATGATTTCTCAAAATCATTGTTGATCAATGATCTAATTATTGATCATCACTTAGATATGATTGGGCTATATGAAACCTGGCTTAAACCTACAGCTGTCCTCCCCTTAAATGAAGCCTGCCCACCAGCATATACATTTAGTCACGTCCCTCGTGATGCGAAGCAAGGCGGGGGTGTTGCTCTTATTTATAAATCTAGGTTTAGCTTATTAGCTGTTGGGGGTTACAAATATCACTCGTTTGAGCATCTGATTCTCCGCTCTGTTCAGGATATTACACATTGCCAAGGTCAGAAGAATAAAAATCAGTCGTATTACTTTGTCACTGTATATAGGCCTCCTGGCCCATATTCTGAATTCTTAGATGAATTTGGTGCATTCATCTCTAACTTGTCAATTAGTGTAGATAACATTCTGATCATTGGTGACTTTAACATTTATATAAATAAGCCTTCTGATCCCCTCTGCAAATCATTTATGGAAATTGTGGATGCATTAGGATTTCGGCGATGCATTCAGGATTCGATGCACATTAGTGGAAATACCCTTGATCTGGTTCTCACACGTGGTATTGCTGTCACGAATATTGACATGATGCCTCTTACATCAGTGGTGTCTGATCACTCACTTATTAAGTTTACAGTTTCGCTGCCGTGTTTAGTGGAACAACAACCTTATATATCATTACGGTGATGCATTAACTCCTCAACTACAACCCCTGGCAAAAATTATGGAATCACCGGCCTCTGTGTTGGGGAAAGTGTAGTGACACGGACCCACAACAGGGGGCGCAAATGAATGGACAATGAAAGAGTCAAATATGAACACTTTACTGTTGTGAATGAGCACAACACAGAGGAATGTGAAATTTAACAGACAGTCAATCACAAGGGTGACGTGTGGGCAGGCTCGAGGATAGAAGACGTCTGTCCTGAGATGAACCGGAACCACACGATTTCCTCCGCCACCAAACCCGGAGAATACTGGAGCCGCCAAGTCCCGAGTCCCCAGGTGGCCACCGTCTTCGAAGGTCGGATCTGGTACTGCTGGCAGGGAGCAGAGACAATAAGATATGGGTGTGTGCACACTCAGTAGCAACAACGGTGGGAATGCCACCTCCACCTCTAACACACACTCGTGCAGCTCCTGTCTACCCACTTATCTGGTAGAGGTGTGCAGCGGAGCCGTTGCTGGACACACCGAATGCCGGTCACACAGACACGGAACACCACAGGAAAGCGGCTGCAAAAAAGAGTTCAGACTGATACACAGTTCCCTTTCAAGGCTGAGAATACTACCTGAACGGTTTGACGATATCTCGGCGATGAGGTGGAGATGACGTCCGGGTTTTATGGAGTGAGATGATGAAGCATGAATGAGTGACAGCTGTCAGGAGATAATGAGTGACAGCTGTCACCCCCGGCTGTGTCCGTGGCGGCAGCGCCCTCTCGTGCCTGAAGCCCGCACTTCAGGCAGGGCGCCCTCTGGTGGTGGGCCAGCAGTACCTCCTCTTCTGGCGGCCCACACAACAGGACTCCCCCCTCAACGGGCGCCTCCTGGCCCCCGACCAGGCTTATCGGGGTGTTGACGGTAGAAATCGGCCAGGATGGCCGGATCCAGGATGAAGCTCCTCTTCACCCAGGAGCGTTCTTCGGGTCCATACCCCTCCCAGTCCACCAGATATTGAAACCCCCGGCCCATTCGACGGACGTCCAGGAGCCGGCGCACTGTCCAAGCCGGCTCCCTGTCAGTGATCCAGGCAGGAGGCGGCACCGGACCGGGAGCACAGAGGGGTGAGGTGCGGTGCGGTTTGATCCTGGAGATGTGGAACACTGGGTGGATCCGCAGTGAAGCTGGGAGCTGGAGCTTCACTGCGGCAGGGCTAAGGACCTTGAGGATGCGGAAGGGTCCGATGAACCTGTCCATTAGTTTCGGTGACTGTACCTGAAGCGGGATGTCCTTTGTCGACAACCACACCTCCTGCCCGGGCTGATATGCAGGGGCCGGGGACCGCCGGCGGTCTGCATGGGTCTTGGCCCTCGTCCGGGCCTTCAACAAGGCAGAACGGGCGGTGCGCCACACCCAACGGCACCTCCGAAGGTGGGCCCGGACCAAGGGCACACCGACCTCTCCCTCAACCACAGGAAATAATGGGGGCTGGTAACCCAAACACACCTCAAACGGGGAGAGGCCGGTGGCAGAAGACACCTGGCTGTTATGCGCATACTCGATCCAGGCCAGGTGGTTGCTCCAGGCCGTCGGGTGCGCGGATGTCACAAAGCGGAGGGTCTGTTCCAACTCCTGGTTGGCCCGTTCTGCCTGTCCGTTCGTCTGTGGATGGTACCTGGACGAGAGGCTCACGGTGGCCCCCAGTTCCCTGCAGAAACTCCTCCAGACGTGAGAGGAAAACTGGGGACCACGATCCGAGACTACGTCAGTAGGGATCCCATGCAGACGGACGACGTGGTGGACCAGGAGGTCTGCTGTCTCCTGGGCCGTAGGGAGCTTCGAGAGGGCCACGAAGTGGGCCGCCTTGGAGAATCGGTCCACTATCGTGAGGATGGTGGTGTTGCCCTGGGACGGTGGGAGGCCCGTGACAAAATCCAGGCCGATGTGGGACCAGGGGCGATGAGGCACAGGAAGCGGTTGGAGCAGTCCTTGGGACTTCCTGTGGTCAGCCTTGGCCTTGGCGCAGGTGGTGCAGGCTTGGATGTACTCCCGGACGTCGGCCTCCATAGACGCCCACCAGAAGCGCTGCCGGACAACTGCCACGGTCCTTCGCACCCCCGGATGACAGGAGAGCTTGGAACCGTGACAGAAGTCTAGGACCGCAGCCCTGGCCTCTGGTGGGACTTATAGTTTGGCTTTTGGTCCAGTTCCCGGGTCCGGGCTTCGTGCCAGGGCCTCCCGGACGATCTTCTCCACGTCCCAGGTGAGGGTGGCCACGATAGTGGACTCAGGCAGGATGGGCTCCTGTGGATCCGACAGCGCAGTTTTGACCTCCTCTTCGTGTACCCGGGACAAGGCATCCGATCTCTGGTTCTTGGTCCCAGGGCGATAGGTGATCCGGAAGTCAAAACACCCGAAGAACAGTGACCAGCGGGCTTGCCTGGGGTTCAGCCGCTTGGCGGTCCTGATATACTCCAGGTTCCGATGGTCAGTGAAAACCGTGAATGGCACAGACGCTCCCTCCAACAGGTGTCTCCACTCCTCAAGAGCCTCTTTCACCGCAAGGAGTTCTCGATTGCCGACATCATAGTTCCGTTCAGCCGGGGTCAACCTGCGAGAAAAGTAGGCACACGGGTGAAGAACCTTATCAGTCTCTCCGCTCTGGGATAGCACGGCTCCTATCCCTGAGTCAGAGGCGTCCACTTCAACCACAAACTGGCGGCTAGGGTCGGGCTGCACCAAAACTGGCGCAGTAGAGAACCATCGTTTCAACTCCTTGAACGCGGCTTCGCACCGATCTGACCAGGTGAAGGGGACTTTTGGAGAGGTCAGGGCTGTCAGGGGGCTAACTACTTGACTGTAGCCCTTAATGAACCTCCTATAGAAATTAGCGAAGCCGAGGAACTGTTGCAGCTTCCTACGGCTTGTTGGTTGGGGCCAATCTCTCACCGCCGCAACCTTGGCCGGATCAGGTGCGACGGAGTTAGAGGAGATGATAAACCCCAGGAAGGACAAAGAAGTGTGGTGAAACTCGCACTTCTCGCCCTTCACAAACAGTTGGTTCTCTAACAACTGCTGCAGGACCTGACGTACATGCTGGACATGGGTCTCAGGATCCGGAGAAAAGATGAGAATATCGTCCAGATATACGAAGACGAATCGGTGCAGGAAGTCCCGCAAGATGTCATTAACCAAGGCTTGGAACATCGCGGGGGCGTTGGTGAGGCCGAACGGCATGACCAGGTACTCAAAGTGACCTAACGGGGTGTTAAATGCCGTCTTCCATTCGTCTCCCTTCCGGATCCGAACCAGGTGATACGCATTCCTAAGATCCAGCTTAGTAAAGATTTTGGCTCCATGCAGGGGGGTGAACACGGAATCCAACAACGGCAATGGGTATCGGTTGCGAACCGTAATCTCATTCAGCCCCCTGTAATCAATGCATGGACGGAGTCCGCCATCCTTCTTGCCCACAAAAAAGAAACCTGCACCCATCGGGGAGGTGGAGTTCCGGATCAGCCCTGCAGCTAATGAGTCCTGGATGTAGGTCTCCATTGATTCGCGCTCAGGTCGTGAGAGGTTGTACAGCCTGCTGGACGGGAACTCAATGCCTGGAATCAGATCAATGGCACAATCGTACGGACGGTGCGGGGGAAGGGCGAGTGCCAGATCCTTGCTGAAGACATCAGCAAGATTGTGGTACTCAACCGGCACCGCCGTCAGATTGGGATGGACTTTGACCTCCTCCTTAGCATGTAAACTGGGAGGAACCGAGGATCCTAAACACGCCCGATGGCAGGTTTCGCTCCACTGAACCACCACCCCAATGGTCAATCAATCCGGGGATTGTGTTTCAACATCCACGGGAAACCCAAAATCACGTGAGAGGTAGAAGGAGTCACAAAAAACTCGATCTCCTCCCGATGATTCCCAGACACCACCAGAGTTACAGGTTGTGTCTTGTGCGTGATTAAAGGGAGAAGGGTGCCATCTAGTGCCCACTCCTGCAATGGCGAAGGAAGCACCACCAGAGGGAGCCCTACCTCCCTTTCCCATCTGCTATCCAGCAGATTCCCTTCTGACCCCGTGTCCACCAGTGCTGGGGCTTGAAGGGTTAAATCCCCACTCAGGATTGTAACTGGGAGTCGTGTGGCAATATGTGTGTGTCCCACGTGAATGTTATGACCCCCCCCTTAGCCCAGTCTCTAAGGGCGGGTGTTGTCGTTTTGGCCGTTTGAGGCAGTTTTTCTGTATGTGCTCTTTTGAGCTGCAGACAAAACACTCCCCGCGGACCAGCCTCCTCATTCTGTCAGCTGTTCTCATTTTGGCCCTGTGCGTTTCTCTAGCAACGTCAGCAGGGGGAGCTGTTGCCCCACGGAGCGCTGCGGCTGTGGAGCGTGGGGAGGGCGGAACCTTTTCGAACCCGGAAGGGAGAGGGACGGTGCGTGCCCGGCCACGTCCTTCGTCTCGCTCCCGACAGCGTTCCTCCAACCGATTGTCTAACCGTATAACGAGATCGATAAGCCCATCTAAATCCCGCGGTTCTTCCTTAGCTACCAGGTGCTCCTTCAGGACCGACGACAGTCCGTTTATGAAGGCGGCGCGGAGCACAATGTTATTCCAGCCGGACCTCGCAGCCGCGATGCGGAAGTCGACTGAATATTCGGCTGCGCGCCGGCGCCCCTGTCGCATTGACAGCAGCACTGTTGAAGCGGTTTCTCCTCTGTTAGGGTGATCAAACACTGTTCTGAACTCCCTCACAAACCCAGTATAAGAGGTAAGGAGCCGTGAGTTGTGCTCCCAAAGTGCTGTAGCCCAAGCGCGTGCCTCACCACGAAGCAAGTTAATAACATAAGCCACCTTGCTGGCGTCAGACGCGTACATCACGGGTCGTTGTGCAAAGACGAGCGAACACTGCATCAGAAAGTCCACGCACGTCTCCACACAACCCCCGTACGGCTCTGGGGGACTTATGTATGCTTCAGGGGATGGTGGGGGGGTTCGTTGAACGACCAGTTGAACGTTAATATCGGGCACAGGGTCTGCGCTCTGATCGCGCGCTTCCACCTGTGCGGTGAGAGCCTCCATCCTGCGATTAAGGATGACGTTTTGCTCGGTCATCAAATCCAGCCGAGCGGTAAAGGCAGTGAGGATTTGCTGCAACTCACCGAGCACGCCTCCTGCAGACGCCTGTGCAACCTGCTCTTCCATTGGCTGTCCAACAGATGGGTGACGCCCCTCGGGATCCATGACGCTGGCCGAGATATCCTGTTGGGGAAAGTGTAGTGACACGGACCCACAACAGGGGGCGCAAATGAACGGACAATGAAAGAGTCAAATATGAACACTTTACTGTTGTGAATGAGCACAACACAGAGGAATATGAAATTTAACAGACAGTCAATCACAAGGGTGACATGTGGGCAGGCTCGAGGATAGAAGACGTCTGTCCTGAGATGAACCGGAACCACACGATTTCCTCCGCCACCAAACCCGGAGAATACTGGAGCCACCAAGTCCCGAGTCCCCAGGTGGCCACCGTCTTCGAAGGTCGGATCTGGTACTGCTGGCAGGGAGCAGAGACAATAAGATATGGGTGTGTGCACACCCAGTAGCAACAACGGTGGGAATGCCACCTCCACCTCTCACTCAGAAAACAGGTACGTGCAGCAGTTGAGAGTACTTATCACAGAATAGCGTGGGGAGCGAAGACGTCAGCTCTCCACGTCTCTCACACTCAGCCTCCGGCTGCGAGCACTCACGGAACTGACTACAAACACTGTGTAACAAACTCTTGTCAGAAAAGACGAAAGCAACGGCTGAGAGTTTTACCTCCAATGAAGTACGATATCTCGGCAACGAGGTGGAGATGACGTCTGGTCTTTATGGAGTGAGAGGACGTTGAGTAGATGGGTGACAGCTGTCAAGAGGTAATGAGTGACAGCTGTCACCCCCGGCTGTGTCCGTGGCGGCAGCGCCCTCTCGTGCCTGAAGCCCGCACTTCAGGCAGGGCGCCCACTGGTGGTGGGCCAGCAGTACCTCCTCTTCTGGCGGCCCACACACAACACAATCTCCAACTTTCCTTTTCTCTCAAAAATTCTTGAAAGGGTAGTTGTAAAACATCTAACTGATCATCTGCAGAGGAATGGTCTATTTGAAGAGTTTCAGTCAGGTTTTAGAATTAATCATAGTACAGAAACAGCATTAGTGAAGGTTACAAATGATCTTCTTATGGCCTCAGACAGTGGACTCATCTCTGTGCTTGTTCTGTTAGACCTCAGTGCTGCTTTTGATACTGTTGACCATAAAATTTTATTACAGAGATTAGAGCATGCCATAGGTATTAAAGGCACTGCGCTGCGGTGGTTTGAATCATATTTATCTAATAGATTATAATTTGTTCATGTAAATGGGGAGTCTTCTTCACAGACTAAGGTTAATTATGGAGTTCCACAAGGTGCTGTGCTAGGACCAATCTTATTCACTTCATACATGCTTCCCTTAGGCAGTATTATTAGATGGCATTGCTTAAATTTTCATTGTTACGCAGATGATACCCAGGTTTATCTATCCATGAAGCCAGAGGACACACACCAATTAGTTAAACTGCAGGAATGTCTTACAGACATAAAGACATGGATGACCTCTAATTTCCTGCTTTTAAATTCAGATAAAACTGAAGTTATTGTACTTGGCCCCACAAATCTTAGAAACATGGTGTCTAACCAGATCCTTACTCTGGATGGCATTACCCTGACCTCCAGTAATACTGTGAGAAATCTTGGAGTCATTTTTGATCAGGATATGTCCTTCAATGTGCATATTAAGCAAATATGTAGGACTGCTTTTTTGCATTTGCGCAATATCTCTAAAATTAGAAAGGTCTTGTCTCAGAGTGATGCTGAAAAACTAATTCATGTATTTATTTCCTCTAGGCTGGACTATTGTAATTCATTATTATCAGGTTGTCCTAAACGTTCCCTAAAAAGCCTTCAGTTAATTCAAAATGCTGCAGCTAGAGTACTGACAGGGACTAGAAGGAGAGAGCATATTTCACCCATATTGGCCTCTCTTCATTGGCTTCCTGTTAATTCTAGAATAGAATTTAAAATTCTTCTTCATACTTATAAGGTTTTGAATAATCAGGTCCCATCTTATCTTAGGGACCTCATAGTACCATATCACCCCAATAGAGTGCTTCACTCTCAGACTGCAGGCCTACTTGTAGTTCCTAGGGTTTTTAAGAGTAGAATGGGAGGCAGAGCCTTCAGCTTTCAGGCTCCTCTCCTGTGGAACCAGCTCCCAATTCGGATCAGGGAGACAGACACCCTCTCTGCTTTTAAGATTAGGCTTAAAACTTTCCTTTTTGCTAAAGCTTATAGTTAGGGCTGTATCAGGTGATTCTGAACCATCCCTTAGTTATGCTGCTATAGACGTAGACTGCTGGGGGGTTCCCATGATGCACTGAGTGTTTCTTTCTCTTTTTGCTCTGTATGCACCACTCTGCATTTAATCATTGGTGATTGATCTCTGATGTCTTCCACAGCATGTCTTTTTCCTGATTCTCTCCCCTCAGCCCCCAACCAGTCCCAGCAGAAGACTGCCCCTCCCTGAGCCTGGTTCTGCTGGAGGTTTCTTCCTGTTAAAAGGGAGTTTTTCCCTTCCCACTGTTGCCAAGTGCTTGCTCACAGGGGGTCGTTTTGACCATTGGGGTTTTTCTGTAATTATTGTATGGCTTTTGCCTTACAATATAAAGCATCTTGGGGCAACTGTTTGTTGTGATTTGGCGCTATATAAATAAAATTGATTTGATTTGATTTTTCAATAATAACTTTATTTCTGTTGCTCTTTCAGGATAAACACCCCTCAGCAACAGTCGGGGACAGTTTTGTTTTTTTTTTGTTTTTTTTGATGATGTCACGGCTCACACTCACTGATCTGAACCATCTCAGTGAGGTCAGCGCTCACATTCCATCCTCATCTTCCTGATGGTTCATTGTTTTTGTCACGTTTGGAGCTTCAGCCTTTTCTGCTCAAACTTTGATTTCACTGAAACGCTGCTGTTATTCCTTCAAAAACACTTACAGGGACAATAAATCTGTATTTCACGCTGTGATGGAAACTTTGGAGTTAAATCACAGTTCATATGTGAGCTGAACCGGGGGGGGGGGGGGGGCATCTATGATCTGTTCCATCACTAATTTGAACAGAGACTTAATTTCTCTGATTTTAAAGTGAAAATCTTTCTTGTTTTGAATCGTCTCTGCAGGTTATCTGGCTGTAATCTGTCAGAGAGAAGCTGTGAAGTTCTGTCTTCAGTTCTCAGCTCTCAGTCCTCCAGTCTGACAGAACTGGACCTGAGTCAGAACCGGCTGCAGGATTCAGAAGTGAAGCTGCTGTCTGCTGGACTGGAGAGTCCACACTGTCACCTGGAGTCTCTCAGGTCAGGATTTAGTTTCTGCTTCAATTCAATTTCAGTTTCCTTTATATTTCCAAATCACAACAGAGTTGCCTCAAGGTGCTTCACACAGGTAAGGTCTAACCTTACCAACCCCCAGAGCAACAGTGGTAAGGAAAAACTCCCTCTGAGGAGGAAACCTCAAGCAGACCAGACTCAAAGGGGTGACCTTCTGCTTGGGCCATGCTACAAACATAAATTATAGAACAATTCACAGAACAATTCATGGACAAATATACAAGAATTGCTGTTGGTGCACAGGACAGGAGGGTCGCCAACACAAATACAACTCCCATCTCTGGATGGAGCTGCACCTTAAACAGAGAGAAAAAACAGAATCAGGCATCAGAAAGACAAAAAATACTGTATAATTTGCGAGCATTAATCAACAAGAAAAACAGAAATACTAAAGTGATCGCCGGCCACTAGCCCTAAGCTCCACTAAAAGACCCAGAATTTAGGTGAAGTTGAGGCCGCGGCCCGCTCCAATTACTAATAACATGAATTAAAAGAGTAAAAAGCGTAAAAACAAAACTGTACCAGTATGCTAGCCATATGAAAGAGAAAAGTGCGTCTTAAGTCTGGACTTGAAAGTCTCCACAGAATCTGATAGTTGTATTGATGCAGGAAGACCATTCCAGAGAACAGGGGCATGATAAGAGAAAGCTCTGTGACCCGCAGACTTCTTATTCACCCTCAGGACACAAAGTATTCCTGCACCCTGAGAATGTAAAGCTCAGGCCGGTATGTAAGGTTTAATTAGGTCAGCTAGGTAGGGAGGTGCCAGTTCATGAATAATTTATAGGTTAGTAGCAGAACCTTAAAATCTGATCTGACTGGGACAGGAAGGCAGTGAGGAGATGCCAAAGTGGGTGTAATGTGGTCGAACTTTCTGCTTCGTGTCAAAAGTCTGGCTGCAGCATTTTGAACCAATTGGAGAGCCCTAATGCTAGACTGCAGTAAACCAGAAAATACGACATTGCAGTAGTCCAATCTACAACCTCTGGCAAAAATTATGGAATCACCGGCCTCGGAGGATGTTCATTCAGTTGTTTAATTTTGTAGAAAAAAAAAGCAGATCACAGACATGACACAAAACTAAAGTCATTTCAAATGGCAACTTTCTCGCTTTAAGAAACACTATAAGAAATCAGGAAAACAAATTGTGGCAGTCAGTAACGGTTACTTTTTTAGACCAAGCAGAGGGAAAAAAATATGGACTCACTCAATTCTGAGGAAAAAATGATGGAATCATGAAAAACAAAAGAACGCTCCAACACATCACTAGTATTTTGTTGCACCACCTCTGGCTTTTATAACAGCTTGCAGTCTCTGAGGCATGGACTTAATGAGTGACAAACAGTACTCTTCATCAATCTGGCTCCAACTTTCTCTGACTGCCGTTGCCAGATCAGCTTTGCAGGTTGGAGCCTTGTCATGGACCATTTTCTTCAACTTCCACCAAAGATTTTCAATTGGAGTAAGATCCGGACTATTTGCAGGCCATGACATTGACCCTATGTGTCTTTTTGCAAGGAATGTTTTCACAGTTTTTGCTCTATGGCAAGATGCATTATCATCTTGAAAAATTTCATCATCCCCAAACATCCTTTCAATTGATGGGATAAGAAAAGTGTCCAAAATATCAACGTAAACTTGTGCATTTATTGATGATGTAATGACAGCCATCTCCCCAGTGCCTTTACCTGACATGCAGCCCCATATCATCAATGACTGTGGAAATTTACATGTTGTCTTCAGGCAGTCATCTTTATAAATCTCATTGGAACGACACCAAACAAAAGTTCCAGCATCATCACCTTGCCCAATGCAGATTCGAGATTCATCACTGAATATGACTTTCATCCAGTCATCCACAGTCCACGATTGCTTTTCCTTAGCCCATTGTAACCTTGTTTTTTTCTGTTTAGGTGTTAATGATGGCTTTCGTTTAGCTTTTCTGTATGTAAATCCCATTTTCTTCAGGCAGGTTCTTACAGTTCCGTCACAGACGTTGACTCCAGTTTCCTCCCATTCGTTCCTCATTTGTTTTGTTGTGCATTTTCGATTTTTGAGACATATTGCTTACGTTTTCTGTCTTGACGCTTTGATGTCTTCCTTGGTCTACCAGTATGTTTGCCTTTAACAACCTTCCCATGTTGTTTGTACCAAAGGTCAAGACCAAAGGTCCAGAGTTTAGACACAGTTAACTGTGAACAACCAACATCTTTTGCACCATTGCGTGATGATTTACCCTCTTTTAAGAGTTTGATAATCCTCTCCTTTTTTCAATTGACATCTCTCGTGTTGGAGCCATAATTCATGTCAGTCCACTTGGTGCAACAGCTCCAAGGTGTGATCACTCCTTTTTAGATGCAGACTAACGAGCAGATCTGATTTAATGCAGGTGTTAGTTTTGGGGATGAAAATTTACAGGGTGATTCCATAATTTATTCCTCAGAATTGAGTGAGTCCATATTTTTTTCCCTCTCTAAAAAAGTAACCGTTACTGACTGCCACAATTTTTTTTTCCTTGATTTCTTATAGTGTTTCTTAAAGCCAGGAAGTTGCCATTTGAAATGACTTTAGTTTTGTGTCATGTCTGTGATCTGCTTTTTTTTCTACAAAAAAACAACTGAATGAACATCCTCCGAGACCGGTGATTCCATAATTATTGCCAGGGGTTGTAAGACTGAACTCGAAGCTAGACTACCTGATGTCTTAGCTTCACATTTGACAAATACCCAGTCAGTGGACAGACTTGTGGATAGTTTAAACTCAGTGCTCAAAACTACACTCGACATGATTGCACCACCTGTGTTAAAACTGCGCTCCCCAAATCACAGTCACCTTGGTTCAGTGATTATCTGCGTGACCTCAAGCATAAAGCAAGAGGTGTAGAACGGAAATGGCGTCATTCAAAATTAGAAGTATTTCACCTTGCGTGGCGTGATGCTATCTTAAACTATAAGCATGCATTATTGGCTACAAAGCGGACTTACTACTCTGATTTGATCAACAAAAACAAGCATAACTCAAAGTTCTTGTTCGACACGGTGGCAACACTTATGCATGGACAACCACTTATAGTTCGCTCTCCTTTTACAGCACAAGATTTCCTGGATTACTTTGGGAAGAAAATAGACATCAGGTTAAACATATCCCGGCATGCCTTAACCCAGCCACTACACCCTGCTATTGAGGTGGGCGCCACTACTGAGGTATTACCTAGATTTACAGAATTTGACAGTATCTCACTAGGCATGCTGACAAAACTCGTAATGTCAACAAAAAGCACAACCTGTTTATTTGATCCTATACCATCAAAACTGTTTAAGGACCTGTGGCCCACTCTTGGGCCGACTGTGCTGGAAATTATTCATCTTTCTTTAACTTCTGGATCTGTTCATAAATGTTTCAAATCTGCAGTGATTAAATCATTACTTAAGAAACCTAATCTTGACCCTAGTGTATTGACAAACTATCGGCCGATATCAGATCTATCATTTTTCTCTAAAATTCTGGAAAAAGTGGTGTCACGGCAGCTCGTAGACCATCTTACAATGGATTCGGACACCACTACGGTTCTGTTGCTGTTAGATCTCAGTGCTGCATTTGATAAAGTGGATCATCATATTCTACTTGATAGGCTGGAAAATCATTTTGGGATTACTGGGAGTGCCCTTGCATGGCTGACGTCATACTTGACCAGTCGGTCTCACTGTGTTTTGTACAGTAACACTACCTCTAACCTTAGTGACATGAAATTTGGGGTTCCACAGGGGTCTGTTTTAGGCCCCCTGCTTTTCACCCTTTATATAGCACCCCTTGGGCACATATTGTGGCATCAATTTGACCAGTTAACGCTCAGCCTCGGCTCATGTGTCATACATCACACTGACAAAGTGAGGAACCTTGGGGTAATTTTTGATCCTTCATTGTCCTTTGGCCTCCACATTATAAATATTACTAGGACTGCTTTCTTCCACCTGCGAAATATAGCGAAGATTTGTCCCATCCTGTCTATGGCTGATGCTGAGACCCTGATCCATGCATTTATCTCTTCTAGATTGGACTATTGCAATGTTCCATTTTCTGGTTTACTGCAGTCTAGCATTAGGCGTCTCCAATTGGTTCAAAATGCTGCAGCCAGACTTTTGACATGAAGCAGAAAGTTCGACCACATTACACCCATTTTGGCATCCCTTCACTGGCATCTTGTCCCAGTGAGATCAGATTTTTAAGGTTCTGCTACTAACCTATAGAATTATTCATGGACTGGCACCTCCCTACCTAGCTGACCTAATTAAACCTTACGTACCGGCCCGGGCTTTACGTTCTCAGTGTGCAGGACTATTTTCAAGTCCAGACTTAAGATGCACTTATTTTCCTTTTCATATGGCTAGCATACTGGTACAGTTTTGTTTTACGCTTTTTACTATTTTAATTCATTTATTAGTAGTTGGAGCGGGCTGCAGCCTCAACTTTACCTAAATTCTGGGTCTTTTAGTTAAGTTTAGGGCTAGGGGCTGGTGATCACCTTAGTATTTCTCTGTTTTTCTTGTTGTTTAATGCTGGCAAATTATACAGTATTTTTTGTCTTTCTGATGCCTGATTCTGTTTTTTCTCTCTGTTTAAGGTGCAGCTCCATCCAGAGATGGGAGTTGTATTTGTGTTGGCGATCCTCGTGTCCTGTGCGCCAATAGCATTTCTTGTATATTCCTCCGTGAATTGTTCTGTGAATTGTTCTGTAATTTGTTTGTCGCATGGCCCAAGCAGAGGGTCACCCCTTTGAGTCTGGTCTGCTTGAGGTTTCTTCCTCAGAGGGAGTTTTTCCTTACCACTGTTGCTCTGGGGGTTGGTAAGGTTAGAACTTACCTGTGTGAAGCGCCTTGAGGCAACGCTGTTGTGATTTGGCGCAATATGAATGAAAATAAATTGAAATTAATTTCCAAAGAGAACAGCAAAATGGATTTATTTCTATTTAGGTGACACTGCATTTTCTGATTCAACTTTTTCGTGAAACAAACAATGAAATGGTTTCTACACATACTGTGTGTGTGAGTGTGTGTGTGTGTGTGTTTTAATGGAACCACCTTTGGTCGTTGCTGTAATTGCTGTTTCATCGTAATTATTACCAAAGAGAACAGCAAAATGGTTTCATTTCTGTTTTGATTACACAAAGTACGTTCGTCCAACTTGGTTATGAAGCAACCAATGAAAAGATGTCTCCACATACTGTGTGTGTGTGTGTGTTTTAATAGAAGTCCTTTGTTCATTGCTGAAATTGCTGTTTCATCCAAATAATTTCGAAAGAGAACAGCAAAATGGTTTCATTTCTGTTTAGATGACACTGTATTTTCTGATTCAACTGTTTCATGAAGCAAACAATGAAATGGTTTTCTACATACTGTGTGTGTGTGTGTGTGTGTGTGTGTGTGTGTGTGTGTGTGTGTGTGTGTGTGCTCAAATTCCTGTTTTATCTTAATTTCCAAAGAGAACAGCAAAATGGTTTTATTTGTATGACAACGCTCCATCCTTTGATCCAACTTTTCATGAAGCAAACATTGAAGTGGTTTCCCTACATTGTGTGCGTGTGTTTTCATGGAACCACGTTTGTTCATTGCTCAACTTGCTGTTTTATCTTAATAATTTCAAAAGAAAACAGCAAAATGGTTTTATTTCTCTTCTGATAACATTGCATCTTCTGATCCAACTTTTTCATGAAGCAAACAACGAAATGGTTTCTCCACATACTGTGTGTGTGTGTGTGTGTGTGTGTGTGTGTGTGTGTGTGTGTGTGTGTGTGTGTGTGTGTGTGTGTATGCTCAAAATCCTGTTTTATCCTAATAATTTCCAAAGAGAACAGCAAAATGGTTTTCTCTTCTGATAACACTGCATCTTTTGATCCAACTTTTTCATGAAGCAAACAATGAAATGGTTTCTCCACATACTGTGTGTGTGTGTCTGTATGCTCAAAATCCTGTTTTATCTTAATAATTTCCAAAGAGAACAGCAAAATGGTTTTATTTGTTTGACAACACTGCATCCTTTGATCCAACTTTTCATGAAGCAAACAAGAAATGGTTCCCTACATTGTGTGTGTGTGTGTGTGTTTTAATAGAACCACCTTTGTTCATTGCTGAAATTGCTTTGTCATCCTAATAATTTCCAAAGAGAACAGCAAAATAGTTTCATTTCTGTTTAGATGGCACTGTATTGTCTGATTCAACTTTTTCATGAAGCAAACAATGAAATGGTTTTCTACATACCGTGTGTGTGTGTGTGTGTGTGTGTGTGTGTGTGTTGGAGAGAAAAGAGGGAGACAGCAGAGACATGGTTTCTTAACATAAACAGGGTGTGTGTGTGTGTGTGTGTGTGTGTGTGTGTGTGTGTGTGTGTGTGTGTGTGTGTGTGTGTGTGTGTGTGTGTGTGTGTGTGTGTTTTAATGGAACCACCTTTGGTCGTTGCTGAAATTGCTCTTTCATCCTAATAATTTCCAAAGAGAACAGGAAAATGGTTTCATTTCTGTTTAGATGACACTATATTTTCTGATTCAAATTTTCATGAAGCAAACAATGAAATGGTTTTCTACATACTGTGTGTGTGTGTGTGTGTGTGTGTGTGTGTGTGTGTGTGTGTGTGTGTGTGTGTGTGTGTGTGTTTTAACGGAACCACCTTTGGTCGTTGCTGAAATTGCTCTTTCATCCTAATAAATTACAAAGAGAACATTTCTGTTTAGATGACACTATTTTCTGATTCAACTTTTTCATGAAGCAAACAATGAAATGGTTTTCTACATACTGTGTGTGTGTGTGTGTGTGTGTGTGTGTGTGTGTGTGTGTGTGTGTGTGTGTGTGTGTGTGTGTGTGTGTGTGTTAATGGAACCACCTTTGGTCGTTACTGAAATTACTCTTTCATCCTAATAATTTCCAAAGAGAACAGCAAAATGGTTTCATTTCTGTTTAGATGACACTATTTTCTGATTCAACGTTTTCATGAAGCAAACAATGAAATGGTTTTCTACATACTGTGTGTGTGTGTGTGTGTGTGTGTGTGTGTGTGTGTGTGTGTGTGTGTGTGTGTGTGTGTGTGTGTGTGTGTGTGTGTTGGAGAGAAAAAGAGGAAGAAATAGAGACAGCAGAGACATGGTTTCTTAACATAAACAGGGTGTGTGTGTGTGTGTGTGTGTGTGTGTGTGTGTGTGTGTGTGTGTGTGTGTGTGTGTGTGTGTGTGTGTGTGTGTTTTAATGTAACCACCTTTGGTCGTTGCTGAAATTGCTCTTTCATCCTAATAATTTACAAAGAGAACAGCAAAATGGTTTCATTTCTGTTTAGATGACACTATTTTCTGATTCAACTTTTTCATGAAGCAAACAATGAAATGGTTTTCTACATACTGTGTGTGTGTGTGTGTGTGTGTGTGTGTGTGTGTGTGTGTGTGTGTGTGTGTGTGTGTGTGTGTGTGTGTGTGTGTTGGAGAGAAAAAGAGGAAAAGATAGAGACAGCAGAGACATGGTTTCTTAACAGGGTGTGTGTGTGTGTGTGTGTGTGTGTGTGTGTGTGTGTGTGTGTGTGTGTGTTTTAATGGAACCACCTTTGGTCGTTGCTGAAATTGCTCTTTCATCCTAATAATTTACAAAGAGAACAGCAAAATGGTTTCATTTCTGTTTAGGTGACACTGCATTTTCTGATTCAACTTTTTCATGAAGCAAACAATGAAATGGTTTTCTACATACTGTGTGTGTGTGTGTGTGTGTGTGTGTGTGTGTGTGTGTGTGTGTGTGTGTGTGTGTGTTGGAGAGAAAAAGAGGGAGACAGCAGAGACATGGTTTCTTAACATAAACAGGGTGTGTGTGTGTGTGTGTGTGTGTGTGTGTGTGTGTGTGTGTGTGTGTGTGTGTGTGTGTGTGTGTGTGTGTGTTTTAATGGTCGTTGCTGTAATGTTTTTCTACATACTGTGTGTGTGTGTGTGTGTGTGTGTGTGTGTGTTTTAATGGAACCACCTTTGGTCGTTGCTGAAATTGCTCTTTCATCCTAATAATTTCCAAAGAGAACAGCAAAATGGTTTCATTTCTGTTTAGATGACACTGTATTTTCTGATTCAAATTTTCATGAAGCAAACAATGAAATGGTTTTCTACATACTGTGTGTGTGTGTGTGTGTGTGTGTGTGTGTGTGTGTGTGTGTGTGTGTGTGTGTGTGTGTGTGTGTGTTTTAACGGAACCACCTTTGGTCGTTGCTGAAATTGCTCTTTCATCCTAATAAATTACAAAGAGAACATTTCTGTTTAGATGACACTATTTTCTGATTCAACTTTTTCATGAAGCAAACAATGAAATGGTTTTCTACATACTGTGTGTGTGTGTGTGTGTGTGTGTGTGTGTGTGTGTGTGTGTGTGTGTGTGTGTGTGTGTGTGTGTGTGTTAATGGAACCACCTTTGGTCGTTGCTGAAATTACTCTTTCATCCTAATAATTTCCAAAGAGAACAGCAAAATGGTTTCATTTCTGTTTAGATGACACTATTTTCTGATTCAACGTTTTCATGAAGCAAACAATGAAATGGTTTTCTACATACTGTGTGTGTGTGTGTGTGTGTGTGTGTGTGTGTGTGTGTGTGTGTGTGTGTGTGTGTGTGTGTGTGTGTGTGTGTTGGAGAGAAAAAGAGGAAGAAATAGAGACAGCAGAGACATGGTTTCTTAACATAACAGGGTGTGTGTGTGTGTGTGTGTGTGTGTGTGTGTGTGTGTGTGTGTGTGTGTGTGTGTGTGTGTGTGTGTGTGTGTTTTAATGGAACCACCTTTGGTCGTTGCTGAAATTGCTCTTTCATCCTAATAATTTACAAAGAGAACAGCAAAATGGTTTCATTTCTGTTTAGATGACACTATTTTCTGATTCAACTTTTTCATGAAGCAAACAATGAAATGGTTTTCTACATACTGTGTGTGTGTGTGTGTGTGTGTGTGTGTGTGTGTGTGTGTGTGTGTGTGTGTGTGTGTGTGTGTGTGTGTGTGTGTGTGTGTGTGTGTGTGTGTGTTGGAGAGAAAAAGAGGAAAAGATAGAGATAGCAGAGACATGGTTTCTTAACATAAACAGGGTGTGTGTGTGTGTGTGTGTGTGTGTGTGTGTGTGTGTGTGTGTGTGTGTGTTGGAGAGAAAAAGAGGAAAAGATAGAGATAGCAGAGACATGGTTTCTTAACATAAACAGGGTGTGTGTGTGTGTGTGTGTGTGTGTGTGTGTGTGTGTGTGTGTGTGTGTGTGTGTGTGTGTTTTAATGGAACCACGTTTGTTCATTGCTGAAATTGCTTTGTCATCCTAATAATTTCCAAAGAGAACAGCAAAATAGTTTCATTTCTGTTTAGATGGCACTGTATTGTCTGATTCAACTTTTTCATGAAGCAAACAATGAAATGGTTTTCTACATACTGTGTGTGTTGTGTGTGTGTGTGTGGTGTGTGTGGTGTGTTGGACCGAGAAAAAGAAGGGAGACCAGCACGATGACATGGTTTCTAACATAACAGGGTGGTGTGTGTGTGTCTGTGTTGTGAGTGTGTTGTGTGTTGTGTCCTGTGTGTGTGTTCTGTGCTGTGTGTGTGGTGTGTGTGTTTTAATGGAACCACCTTTGGTCGTTACTGAAATTACTCTTTCATCCTAATAATTTCCAAAGAGAACAGCAAAATGGTTTCATTTCTGTTTAGATGACACTATTTTCTGATTCAACGTTTTCATGAAGCAAACAATGAATGGTTTTCTACATACTGTGTGTGTGTGTGTGTGTGTGTGTGTGTGTGTGTGTGTGTGTGTGTGTGTGTGTGTGTGTGTGTGTGTGTGTGTTTTAACGGAACCACCTTTGGTCGTTGCTGAAATTGCTTCTTTCATCCT